>NW_026712237.1:1065158-1160204 GCF_030504385.1 Musca domestica | reverse complement strand
ATTTTGTAAACAAGGTACAGGTCTCATGTATTGCCCGTTCATGATGAAAATTTGCCCAAAATATTTGTTGGTCCAAAGACGAGATAATCGGTCAAAATTTATATATAGCTCCCATACATATCTTCCTCCGAATCGCTTTTATTGTGCACCAAATGTGTAATATTAGTCCAAATAGGATGGAATTTGATACGAATTTGGTGGAAATCGGTTTAGATATAGCTATAGCTCCCATATATATTCTTCATCCGATTTGTTAAATTTCTCCTCTACATCCGTAATATGCAAATGCAGCCCAGAAATATTTTTGCCAAATGTTATGGAGATCGGTTCAGATTTGGATATAGCTCCCATATAAATCTTTAATCGATTTCAAGTTTATTATAAGCCCGAATTGAATGGATTTTGGCTCTTCCGACCGAATTTAGTCTAGAAGTGTAAATACTTCAAATTTGGTGAAAATCGGTTCAGATATAGTTATACCTTTATATGTTTCATCCGATTTGGTGTTTAAATTCCTCACATTCGTAATATGCACTCCTCAACAGTGATATTTGGTACCAGGTATCTTATAGTGGTCAGAAATACCTCTGCCAAATTGTATCGAGGTCGGTACAGGTTTGGATATAGTTGTCACACATATCTTCATCCGATATCACGACATATATCCATCCGATATTGGCGAAAATCGGTTCAATCACAAATGCCTCCCTCTAATTTAGAGGAAACCGATTCACACTTGGATATACATTCCACTCAAAAATGCTCTAAAGTCGTAATATGCATTCAAAAACGATCATATTTGGTATAGCGGATAGCTCTACTTAATCAGAATAGTGGTGTATGCTATTATAAAGTTGGCCCGGTCAGAATTTTGACCTTTATTTACGGGTTTTAAATAGTTTTTCATATACCACTTATGGACATTTTTTAAAAGTTTTTATAAAATATTAACATTTGTTTAATATTTTTTAAAATACACAAATACACGTGTTGTTATTTTTTTAAATGTTTTTTCATCGAACACGTATACACTTTATTATTATACCCTACAACACTATGTGTTGGGGGTATTATAAGTTTGATTGGGCCAAAAATTATGTAACACCACGAAATATTGATTTCCCACATAGGAAAGTATATATGGATCTTCCTATCTCGCCGAGCTGAGTCGATCTAGCTATGTATGTCCGTCCGTCCGTCTGTCCATGTTAATTTGTAATCACTCTACAGGTCGCAATTATGGTCCGATCTTCAAGAAATTTTAAATGGAGGTGGGGCTAGGGTCAGAATAGAACCCTATTTCTTTTGGTTATGATCGCATAATATTTAGGGGTTGAAATGGACCAAAAACTGAAAAAATTCCTGATTTTGCACTTGCTCAACAGGTCGCAATTATAGACCAATCGACGCGGAATTTAGCATGTAGCTAGAGTTTAGGGCTGGCAAGAAGCCTACCCATTTGGGTGGTCATCGGATAATATTTAGCGGGTAAAATAGACCATATCTTTTTTGCTGAAAAAATTCAAAATTTTTCATTAAACCGCAAATATTTTAAATCCCGGCGAAATCACAAAGCCATGACAAGGTTACTTCTGATCTTTACATTGATGTTAACATCCAAGAAAACGGATATATAGCAAAATATGTGCGATATATATGTTTATCAAAGAAGATATGCTTGAAGAATCTCTTATATGTCGAGAACGGCTGAACTGATTTCGACAGTTCTCATTAATTCAGAATGGCCTCTTGGCAGGAAAGAAAAAACGTCTAAAAAATCGCATAAAAATATCTCTCTAAAAATGAAAATATTGATTTTGTAAAATTTTCTCATATTTTTTCAATTTTGTCATATTTTCATTTTGAATTAAACATTTGGTAATATTTCTACAGCTAAGAAAACTAAGTAGTTAGGATATCAGGATATCATATACAGATCGCATTTATTGCCCGATCCTTACGAAATTTTGCATGGAGATAAGATGAGGGTCAGAAAAAAGCCTATTCTTTTTGGAGATGATCACCAAATATATTAGGGGTTGAAATGGACCACAAAACTGCAAAATTGTCAGCAGGTCATAATTATGGGGGTTACCGGACATTACAAAAGCCAAGCAGTTTTGGATGGCCATCCAATAATATTCAATGTATGAAATAGTTTGCCAACTTTTGTAGACATAATACGAAAATGTCCATTCCAGTGACTTTTTGGAGAATTCAGAAATACAGGAAAGACGCACTTCTGACTATTTCGTTAACGCTGATTTCGTTGAAGAATATAGTCAAATGTCTGTATCTCATATAGATGCGTTTCAGTCAAAAACCAATAATAAATGTTAATCTTTGCCACTTCTGAGAGATTATAGGTCTTTGGGAAATATTGGTTCCAGATCTAGGAAGACCATTTACGTGCAACATCTACCAATAAATTGGAAATGAGCAAATTAGTTTAAGTTGCTATTATTCGAAAATTAGAGAACGAAACCTGATGGTTTTCTTTTATTATTTGTCACAATATCTTGTGGAATTCTTTCGAGTATCTCGCCTATATAAACTGTATCGTTTATTATAGTGTTGTAGGGTATTCAACGGTCGGCCCCGCTCGACTGTAGCCTTTGCTTACTTGTTTTTAAAATACTTTCTCAAGCACCACCTACGAACGTGGATTTTTTAAAATCTTATAAAACTTACCTATGGGAGTGGAATATATTTATAACATTCTAGAATATTTATTCAAGCTTCTCTCAAAAACATTAATTTAATGCTCACTTCTGAGAGTAGATTTTTTAAACATATTTTTTCAACTCCCATCTATAAATGGGAAATTTAAAAAATATATTTATTCAAGCTCTACCGATAAGCGTGGAATTGTGAAAATATATCTTCAACGCGAATTATTCGTCAGCCAGCTATAAACGTACTCTTTTTAAAAATATTTTTTAAAATCACCACCTATGATCGTTGCTTCTTAAAAATACTTTTTCAAGAACAGCTTAAAATGGGAAATATTTTACAAATATTTTTTAAGCTCCACCTATTAAAAAAGGGATATTTTTAAATATTATTCTACCACACCCTATAACTCTAAATTCTAATTTTTTAAATTCCATTTTTTATTTATTAACATTTTTCAGATCCATCTAAAAACTTTGATTTTTAAAAATATTTGATCAAGCCCATGGAGACTAAGATTTTTTAGATTTTTTCGAACTCCATCTATAAATGAGAATGTTTGTATTCGAAACAGCAAAAACGTGCTTCATCGAAATAAAGGCTTTAAACCCTAATATTCTCACCCTTGCTGGTTCTCACGATAACTCTCAAAGGGAGTATCCGATTTCATCCAAACTTGTAAAATAGTGATATTATTATTGAACATAGATCGATTTTAAGGAAGGGTAATATCACTCTACTATTTCTAGCACCTCCCCCACAAAAGTTTGATATTTTTGACGAAATCAAGTAGGTTAAGGTTATAACCGAGCAAGGCAGACCATTTGATACCCTACAACATTACAATTTGCCGTAGAATATACTTGTATCGACCCATTTAAACTCCTAAATCTTTGCGAATATCTTCACAAAAATGCAAAATTTCGTAAAGATAGGACGATACTTGCGACCTGAAAATAATATCCCCAAAAAATATTATAAAAGTAAAGTTAAATATTGTATGTCAAATTGAAAAATTCTCAGAGACAAAAAGATGACAAAAACCAGTAAAGAAAGTCTTAAAGTCGGACGGGCCGACTTTATAATACCCTACACCATTTTAGTAGAGCTTCAGATAACAATTAAAAGTTTTTATTGGAGAATTAAATCATAAAAGTTATGATTATAAAATTTGCAAAGATATTTCTGAGCTGAATTTGATATATTTCCCTAAATATCGTTTTTACGGAGTGCATATTGCGGCTTTGGGGAACATATTTAAAAAATCGAAAAATCGCATTTGTGATCTGACCGGGACCATTTTGTAGGTCATGAAGACATCTGCCCAGATTAAATAATATATATTGCTCTTAATTATATTTTATCTAAAAGCATAATGTGATTGTAAAAGGTATACATTGATCCATATGAAATGATGTAGTCCAAAATTAGATTTTTTGAATATTTCCTCCGATTTGATTTTATTCTCGTTACAAATAATATCTATCTGATTTAGTTGAAAATTCAAATTTTTTCCAGTAGGAGTTTTTTGTTTGCACCTTCTCTAATTTTATTTCATTTCAATAGCTCTTGACCAAAAATTAGCCTCATTAAAATATTTTCATTTTTTCACAAACAAAATGACCTTGTTCTTTATTTATTTATATTTTTGTATGGCTGTTTAATGACATAAACAAATTAACAAAAACCACCCAAAACTTCAAAATCAAAACAAACAATGCCATTGCAAATTCTATTATAATTTATGTATGTCAGTTTTGACGGAAAAAAGCGTTTAATTGCTTGCAAATTGTTTTATTTCACCATAAAAATGCATACATTAAAAATGCCAGAATACATGTATACATACACACAAACCCACACCCACATACCCACACTTAAATACATGCATAGTTTTAATTTAGCCGAGTATTTTACAGTTTATTAATATCAAAGAATTTTCTGTAGTCCATTATAAACAAATGCATGTACGATATTGTGGAATGTATAATGGTATCCTAGATTTGCAAAATATTTTCAAAATAAACTTTCGAAACGAACCAAAGAGAAAAGAAGAAAACTTGACCAAATAATAAACCTCCGAAAATGGTTGAAACAAAATAAAATAAAACAAAACATGAATGTTGATATGTTTCGAAAGCTATGCATCGAGGCATGTTGGAAAGCAGGCAGGCGGTGAAATAAAGCAAAATGGGGAATGTTCCAAAATGGAAACCAATGAAATTTGGATTTTGGCCATACCACAACAAAGTATTCACCGCTGTGTGTGTGTGCCTTTAAAAACAGAACAATGCAGAAATGGATGCAAGGAAAAAATTACAAGCGAATAAAATATAACAATAATAATGAAAATGAATTATAATCCGTTTGAAAAACATATACAAGACTTCTAATGACTATTCGTCGAATAGTCTTCTATTTATACCGGATACTTTGTATGTCATCTATAGTTGCATGGAAATCCAATGGTTCATGTGTACAAGTAGAGAGAGGAAGATATAAGGTAATGAGAAAGGAGTAGGTCTTCTACGACAGAGAGACAAAGAGATAGGAGTTGGTCTACTCTTCGGAGAGAGGACATTCAATACGTCTTCTACAGAGAGAAGACTTTCAAAGGGTTTTCTACAGAGAAAAGGCCTTCAATAGCTCTTCTACAGAGAAAATACGTTAAGTGGGTCTTCGGCAGAGTCTTCTATAGAGAGAAGACCTTCAGTAAGTCTTACATAAAAAAACCCTCAGTAGGTCCTCTATAGAAAGAATACCTTCAGTAGTTATTCTATAGAAATAAGGCCTTCACTAAGTCTTATTTAGAAAGAAGACCTTCAGTAGGTCTTCTATAGAATGAAGAGCTTCAATAGGTCTTCTACAGAGAGAAGACCGTCAGTATGTCTTCTACAGAGAGTAGGTCGTATATCGAAGGAAGACCTTCAGTAGGTCTTCTTTAGAAAGAAGACCTTCAGTGGTTCTTCTATAGAAAGAAGAGCTCTTCTATAGAGAGAAGACCTTCAGTATATGTACTATAAGGAGAAGACCTTAAATAGGTCTTCCGCAGAGAGAAGACCTTCAGTATATCTTCTATAAGGAGAGCCTCAGAGGTCTTCCACAGAGAGAAGACCTTCAGTAGGTCTTCCACAGAGAGAAGACCTTCAGTAGGTCTTCTACAGAGAGAAGACCTTCAGTAGGTCTTCTACGGAGAGAAGGACCTTCAGTAGGTCTTCTACGGAGAGAAGACCTTCAGTAGGTCTTCTACGGAGAGAAGACCTTCAGTAGGTCTTCTACGGAGAGAAGACCTTCAGTAGGTCTTCTACGGAGATAGGAGAAGACCTTCAGTAGGTCTTCTACGGAGAGAAGACCTTCAGTAGGTCTTCTACGGAGAGAAGACCTTCAGTAGGTCTTCTACGGAGAGAAGACCTTCAGTAGGTCTTCTACGGAGAGAAGACCTTCAGTAGGTCTTCTACGGAGAGAAGACCTTCAGTAGGTCTTCTACGGAGAGAAGACCTTCAGTAGGTCTTCTACGGAGAGAAGACCTTCAGTAGGTCGTCTACGGAGGGAAGACCTCAGTAGGTCGTCTACGGAGAGAAGACCTTCAGTAGGTCTTCTACGGAGAGAAGACCTTCAGTAGGTCTTCTACGGAGAGAAGACCTTCAGTAGGTCTTCTACGGAGAGAAGGCCTTCAGTAGGTCTTCTACGGAGAGAAGACCTTCAGTAGGTCTTCTACGGAGAGAAGACCTACAGTAGGTCTTCTACAGAGAGTAGACCTTCAGTAGATCTTCTACAGAGAGTAGACCTTCAGAAGGTCTTCTATAGGAAGAAGGCATTCAGTAGCTCTTTCTTAGGAATAAGACCTTCAGTAGGTCTTCTACGGAGAGAAGACCTTCAGTAGGTCTTCTACGGAGAGAAGACCTTCAGTAGGTCTTCCACAGAGAGAAGACCTTCAGTAGGTCTTCTACAGAGAGAAGACCTTCAGTAGGTCTTCTACAGAGAAGAGAGAAGAACTGCGGTAGGTCTTTTACAGGAAGAAGGTATTCACTAGCTCTTTTTAAGAATAAGACCTTTAGTCCTTTAGTCTTCTATAGGGAGAAGAGCTTATATAGATTATAGAAGATAAGGAGAAGACTTTCAATAGATCTTCTGCAGAAAGAAGACCTTCAATAGTTCTACAGGTAGAAGACCTTAAGCAGATCTTCTACATAGAGAAGTGGGTATTCGATAGAAAAAAGACCTTCTGTAGGTCTTTTTTAAAAGAGGACATTTATTAGATCTTTCTGTAGGTCTTCTATAGAAAGAAGGACTCTAGTAGGCCTTCTATAGAAAGAAGACTTTCAATAGGTTCTATGGGAGGTATCCTTACCTTTAGGTCTTCCAGCCAAGGAATGTGTTCCCAATGTCTTCTAATCAGTGGGCCTTCTATAAAATAGACTTTTAAAAGTTATTCATTACTTGGCTAGGGGAGGTTGCCTTCTTCAGTTGAATATGCATTAAAAAATTAAGCAAATATTGTAAAATGTCTCTTTTGGAAGAAAATCCTCCGAGACCCCCACTTTCGAATTCCATTTATTTGTTGAAACGAATCCCCACGAACTTTTAAACCTCTTCTGCAAATAAAACCTAAAACAAAAATCTGTTTGTATTTATATTTGCGGGCTAAATCAATGGTGGTTCGAAACTTTAAAATAACAACAAGCCATATGTAACCACAGAACACAAACACCAAAGTCGAGTACTAACATCAGCAACAACTACCAAAACAGACGAGCCTGGAGTACACATGTACGTACTCACTTGGCTGAGAGTTGAGTCAACCAATCGAGGACCACAAGCAAATCTGTTGCAAGAATTCACTTTGCATCCGGTCCCAATGTTGTAAGATGATAAGTACTCTGACAAACAACAAACCCGAAAGTTGAAATCTATACTAACAAAACACTGTTGCCAGGATGCCAGGATTCGACGCATCGAGCGGAACGTATATTTGTCTATTGAAATGTTTCAGGAGGGTTGAAAATTTGGTTGGGGGAAAATAATAAATTTACTTTAAAAATTTAAGTGTAAATGTATTTGTGCAATAATTTTGATGATTGTCTGGGAACAAATTTATAGTTGTGAGAGAAGGCAAAAATTATTAAAGTAAAAAAAACAACTTAAAAAAAATACTTAAATTTTCAATACCGAGAGATACTAACCTTGAATAGAACAAATAGAAATTACGATATACTATTTTGTAGTCGAAACAAGAAGGAGTATCAAATTGAGAAACAGAAGCTCCACATCAAAAACGCTGGGCATTTAAATGTAGTGCGGTCAGCTATATTTCGATATTTCAGGCATAACCCAAGGATATGTGTTTAGTTGAGATCTTTTAAAAAATCTTTTAAATATTTCTAGTTTTTTTTGGCGCTGGTTTGGTAAGTAAAGAGTCCAGTTCGTTATTTTTTCGCATTTTATATAACGGATCTCAGTGAAATTCGGCTATGTCCGACCTTCGGTTGAAAATGAGAAATTGTTATTTGTAGAGCTTCGAAATATGGCGAAAATGTTTGAATTGTGTCTAGAACCTAGAAATCTTTTCCAATACTTAATCACTCCTATCGTATATCGTTCTTCTGCCCAGCGTAAGACAACATCATGGGGAATAATCTGGATTAAAAAAAAATTAATATTATTTAAAATTATGAATATTAAAAATTTCCGCTTTTTTTGTAGGGGGGGGGGGGGGGGGGGGGGGGTTGAGATGTAAGGAACCGGAAGAAGTGGATCAAAATATGACACCTTCATACTAAAAATTTTAGTGGAGACATACGAGAAAAAATATCCTGACCAAAATTCGAAAAAAAAATATTGGCACATGCCAAGCTAAGTCAAGTCGTTTAAGATGAGAAAACCAAAACCTTGGCTCTTCGCTACACTTGTTTCAAAATGTTATATACAAATACAGGGTGAGATAAAAACACTGTAACAATGTCAGACGCCATGGTTTTTGCATTTTTTTTTTTTAATTTTATTGAATGAAAGCAAAAATTGTCGGAAATAGCATCAAATTTTAGAATAAATTTACATTTGTTTGAATCGGTCACCTTTGGCACGAATTATGGCCTTCAAACGGTCAATGAAACCGTCATACGCTGCCCGAATGTTGCTCTGCGGTATTTTGGTCCATTCCCAGCGAAGCGCTTGCTTAAGGTGATCGACACCTTGGTATTTTAGTGCCTTTCGGAGATTTTGGTGGTCATTGTGCGCTGGAAATGAAGCGAGGAACCTCATTTTGTAATCATTCTTGGGTGACGAGTGCTGAGTGTGATGGTGCTGAGTCCTGTTGGAATGTACAAGGTCTACGGCCAAAATGTTTGCGTGCTCAAGGCTTTAATACAACCTCCAGAATATTTTCGGCATTTATTCTGATGCCACGGTAGATTAATACGAGCGGAGAGGTACCAGCGGCTGTCATGGCGGCCCACACCATCACTATGGCCAGCGCTTGAGGTCTGGTGGCCAACCGAATGTGCACATTTTCAACTGACATCTTTGGCAAGTAAACACGATCATTTTGTTTGTTTACAAACTGCTGGAAAACGAATGTTTTCTTATCGGAGAAAAACACAATCGGCAGTTCAGCACTTTCGGCCAAGCGAAGCAACTCTTTAGTTCTATGAGTCTATTTTCTTTCTGTTCCGGTGTAAGTTCTTGCCCTTTTTTAAAATTTCACTGGCTTTACCCCGAGCTCATTTCCAATATTTGCCGAATGGAATATTGCGATCTGTTTAGCTCACGAGCCATTTTTCGGCCACTGCGACGCGGGTTTCGTTCGAGTCTCTTCTTTACTTTTCGAACCATTTCTGCTGATGGTGCTATTTTCTTCGGTCCACTTCCTTGACGTCGGGCTACGCTACCAATATCACGGTAACGAGCGATGGTACGAGATTATTACATTTAAATGCTGGAGTGCTCTAACGATAGCCACTTGTGGTTTTCCAGACAAATATAAAGAAATCACACTATCACGCTTGAATTTTTGTACGCTTCTAAACAATATAATGAGCTATGACTGGAATAATTTTAACAGTTGTCGGGCGAGTGGCTTAGAAATGATTGCAGTCTGAAGTTGGTAGCAGTTTTTTCAGCTCTCTGGTTGAAAAAAAAAAAATCATTCATGAAAATTGTCACCTTTTGTGGTTAAGGTACCAGAAGGGGTTCGCAGATATATATCATATTTTGTTAGCAAAAATGTTTGTGTGTGTGAAATTTTAAAAGAGTTGGATGCTTAATTCGCATTCTTTGAGTATTTTGTTTTTCAAAATCTAGAACCCTATGATGGGGGAGTTACCAGAAGAAATGGTCCGATCTCTACCATCTTTATAACAGATCTTGTGTTAATGGAAATATTGAAAGGTGTCTAGTCTGCGCTTTATGAGCTTCATGGATATTTAAAATTTAGACCCTTTGAGGGGGAGGTACCGGAAGGAGTAGACCGATAAATTCCATCTTCGGAGTGGATCTTCAGTTAGAAAAAATAATAGGATGGGTGAAATATGAAGACAACCGGATGTTTATTTCGGATTTTATGATCGTTTTGGTTATTCAAAACTTTGGCCCTTTGCGGGGCAGGTGCCAGAAGGAGTAGATCGATATATTCCATCTCCACATTAGACATTGTATTAATAAAAGTATTGTGATGTGTGTAATTTGAAGACAATCTGTCAATCTGGACCAAATAGAATACTCCCTTCGAGAGTATCCACAAACCATTTTTTAAGCCTTTACAACTTTGTGTCTTTGTGGTAAGAGTCAAATAATATATAAAATATTCAGGCTAAGTTTTATCAATATCGGACACTTGTTCATCAGAACCAGAGAAAATATAAAACAAGCAAAAAAAAAAAGTAAGCAAATGCTGCAGTCGGACGAGGCAAATTTTTGTAGAATTCACCCTATATTTACGCATTATGTCATATTATTGGGCATTCAAAAACAGTTTTGAAAATTTAGATTTCTTTTTTTGTGATTTCTTGCATCTCTGATATTTCGCTATATTCGTCAACAAAATAAGTTGCAGAATCTAGACAATTTCAAATTTAAACTCTTTAATTTCCATTTTAAACTCTAAATTTTTTGCAAACTTCTTCTAAAAACCTTGTTTTCTATTTTGATCCCAACACTACCCCATGCCATCCCAAACCTGACACTCCGAACACATAGTGTTGTAAGGTTAAAAATATTACAAAATGTATTATTCAATATTCTATGTGAAATTGAAAAAATCTCATGCGATAAGAAATATGTCAAAAAAAGTAAAATATATCACAAAATTTTACAAACAAAAATTTCACATTTTTAATAGCTTCTTTTGATCATAGTTTATTCATTTCTGTTAGAACTCCATTCTGAATTGATGAGAATTGTCAAAATCCGTCCCTCCGTTCTTGAGTTATAAGCGGTCTGACTAACATCTCCTTTCCGTATATATTTAGCTATATATGTCCATCAGCATCAATGCAAAGGTCAGAAGTGACCTCTTCGTGTATTTGTGATTTCGACGGGATTTAAAATATTTGTGGTGTAATGGATATTTTCGAATACAAGTTATGTTCTTTTTCACCCGCTGAATATTATTCTATGACGAGCCAGATTGGTAGAAATTTGCCCAGCACTAGCCCCATGCTAAATTCGGAGTCGATTGGTCTATAGTTGTAAATCAAGACATTTTCATGTTTTTGGTCCATTTCAAACCTCAAATAATTTCCGATAATCTCCAAGAAAGAATAGGCTTAACCCCACCTTCATACAAAATTGCTTGAGGATCAGGCCATTACTGCGACATATAGCGTGATTACAATTTAACATGGACATGAACAACCCGGGGAGATAGGAAAATCCATATGAGACATCCTAAGTCTTGGACCAATATTTCGAGATGTCCCCCAAATATAGTGATGTAGGGTAAAAATAGACCTATCCTTAATCACATTCCTAAAAATTTACGACAACTACATTGATTCGCTTGCAACGACAATGTAATATTAACTATTCTCAAATGCACATTTACAAAGACGAATAAAAGACATTTTTTGTTATCAACAGCAAGTCCTTACATTCCCTAATGAAAAATTTTGTCCTTGTAGCGAAGAACGAAAGAAAAACATGTATTTTAGCAGTGGACAGGTTTCCAAGCTTGAGGATTAAGCGGGAAGGCAGAAAAACTCATTAAAATTGTTTCAGCAGCAGTGCATTTAAATACTGGTCATGGAAACAGTTAAGTCACTACAGCAGTACTTCAAATGGCAAAAACGTACCTCTCCCCCCACCCTCACAAAAAAAACTAAGAACCTCAAAAAGAAATGTTGCTGCCTGCCACAACCACAAGTACATCGTGGTAAGTAACAGTGTTAGGCCGATTTGCAACGAATTACGCAAGTGTTGTTGCAATGGCTTCGGCCAATGTGGTGAAGGCGGAGGCGGATGATGACGATGCGAATGTCCAACATCTTTTACATGCATTTACAACGCCAAGCAAATATCTTTTTGGACAGAGTTGCGGTTTTTAAATGAAAATCATAATAAATGCCTGGCTGTCAGCCTGCAGCTGCAGTCGTTACATGAACATCTTCATCTCTGCCTGGCGGCCAAATCGGCAACAAATGGTACAGCAGCTTCAGCTGCAGCGTCAGTTGGACATGTAACAGACAAATATTTATGGTTTCTATTCTCCGGATTTGTTGGGTACGAGTGTGTGGCCCACTAGTTTTGTCTCATTTTAACCGGGATTTTTTTCCCGCTCTCATCTAGGTTGTCATTAACTTTTTTAGTTTCCATTTCTTACTCCTTTTTTCGCTCCGCTGCTACAATTTTAATTAAATCTACAGAGTAATGAATTTCGCGAGAAAAAAATGAAATCGTCATTATGCTGAACCACTACCAATGCCATTCGCTCTCCTTTTTCAGCAAAGTTATCAACATAAATCACAACATTCAGCTGGTTTCATTCGGCACTAAGTTCGGAGTTAGTGTTTTTTGTGTTGTGTTGGTCATTGGAGTAGAGTGGGCGAAATTAAAAAAAGGGTATAGAATTCTTTGTATTTTCTTACCTTGAAGGGTTACAGGGGGGTATATTTATCAGATTGGAACCCAACATCGTCCAATCCTTCATTAATATATACTCGTTTTTCCAAACAGGTTAATATAGGTTTCAGGTGTCGTACACCCTTCATCATACTATGGAGAATGAAAAATTTCTCTATTTCCGTTTTGATCAAATGTTTCCACCGTATTTAAGGACCGTTGCATTTTTTGGGCTATACACTTCCCGGTTCTTCCAGATATTGTGCTGATGTCAACCACATTTCTCGACGAAATTATTTCAATTTTTTTTTATTTGGAAATTTATCTATCCGGGTCCTTGTTTCCGAATAGCCTCCTACATTTGGTATTTTGTTAATGATTTTATATTTTTGTAAACCCTACAACACTATATGTTGGGGGTATTATACAGGTTGAGATGAAACAAGTAAAACACAGCTAAGTTTTAAATACGCTCCACCATTTGGAAGGAAGTTGAACAATTTAAAAAAAGAAAACAAAAAAGATCCGAAATCTACCACTTAAATTAAAACCGTTACATAGCGAGTATAGGAAGACGTGGACCTGCATACGAATTTTTTTGTCATAGGCTGTAGTGCACATTACAAACTTCAAATGCGAAATTCGAAATAATTACGGTAAATAATGTCGCTAAAATCATAAAAATACCGAATATCGGGAGGTACCGTTATATGGGGGCTATACGAAGACGTGAACCTGCATACGAATTTTTTTGCCATAGGTTGTAGTACCCATTAAAATCTTCCAGTACGAAATGTAAAAGGATTCCGGTGAATAATGTTGCTGAAATCATCAAAATATCGAATATCGGGGGATAACGGTAGGGGCTATACGAAGATGTGGACTTGCATACAAAAATGTGTGTCATAGGCTGTAGTACCAATTGTTTCTACTGGTGTAAAAACTGCAACAAAGTCAAACGCCATAATTTGTACATTTTTTTAAATTTTATTGAATGAAAGCAAAAAATGCCGGAAATAGCATCAAATTTTAGAATAAATTTAGATTTGTTCGAATCGGTCACATTTGGCAAACGCCCAATGAAACTGTCACACGCTGCCCGAATGTTGCTCTGCGGTATTTTGGCCCATTCCCGGCGAAGCGCTTGCTTGACGTGATCGACACTTTGGTATTTTTTAGTGCCAACCTTGCTATCCAAAATACTTCAGACGACTACTGTGTCTGATTGGTATCCGGAGACTTTGGTGGCCATTGTAGGCTGGAAATGAAGCGAAGAACCTTATTTTGTAACCATTATTAGGTGGCGCCTGCTGAGTGCGATGTGGCTGAGTCCTGTTGGAATGTCCAAGGTCTGGCCAAAATGTTTGCATGCCCATGGCTTTAATACACACTCCGGAATATTTTCGCGACAATATTCGGCATTTATTCTGAGCCACGATCGATTAATGTAAGCCATGACCGGCGCTTGAGTTCTGGTGTCCAACCGAAGGTGCACATTTTCGGCTGACCTCTTTGGCAAGTAAACACAATCATTTTATTTGTTTACAAACTGCTGGACAACGAATGTTTTCTCCTCGGAGAAAACCAAATTCGTCAGTTCATCACTTTCGGCCAAGCGAAGCAACTCTTTAGCTCATTTAAGTCTATTTTCTTTCTGTGGCGGTGTAAGCTCTTGCACTTTTTGCAATTTCAATGGCTTTACCCCGAGCTCATTTTTCAATATTTGCCTAATGGAATATTACGATATGTTCAGCTCACGAGCCATTTTTCGGCCAATGCGACGCGAGTTTCGATCAAGTCGCTTCTTTACTTTTCGAACCATTTCTGCCAATGTTGCTGTTTTCTTCCGTCCATTTCCTTGACGTCGGGCCACGCTACCAGTACCTCGGTAGCAAGCGATGGTACGAAACACAAATGGTTTATTCACATTTAAATGCTGGAGTGCTCTAACTATAGCCACTTGTGATTCTCCAGCCAAATATAAAGAAATCACACTATCAATATAATGAGCTGTAACTGGAATAATTTTAACAGGTGTCGGTCGAATGGCTTTGATATGACATCAGTCTGAAGTTGGTTGCAGTTTTCTCATCTCACCCTGTGCGTTTTGCAATAGCTCCACATAACGGTATTTTGGAATGCTGGGCATTTTGACGATTTGAGTCACATTTTAACCGATTTGTCTAAAATTCGGTATTTGCTGTTCTTAATAGGTTCTTGCTCCGGTGGCAGATCATTGTATATGGGTCCAAGTTCTCGATATTTGGGATATTTGAGGATGTGGCCATCTTTTTAAGAAATTATGTACAAAATGGAATTTAGAGTTTGTAATGGGTTCGGTACATTTTTTGCAATTTAGACCATATTTTCTATCTGATTTCGTTAATGTTCCACATTTTAAGTCCACAATGATTTCTTCCACTTTTTTCAGAATTTGGACAATGTTGGTCCACGATACCATATAATGGTACAGGCCGGTACCATATAATGGTACCGACCGATATTCGACATTTTGATGATCCTAGCCACATTTTCCATTGAGTTGCTATTTTGTTTTGATCACTTTAATATAACTCGATTTTCGTCACTTCGTATATTTAGGCCTCAAATTCAAATTTAGAATTCAGAGTTCTTATTGAATAAAAACTCGCCCTAAAAGAACACCTACAGATAGGTTTGAGAATTAAAGTTGGTTTTGAAAATGTGTGCAAAAAATTAGTGAATGTTAATAAATTTGGTATTAATTGAAAAAATAGTGCTTTCAGTTTCAAATTTTAAAAAAGTACTAGAACTGTTAGATTTTTTTCGGAATCAAATCGAAGTCCAAAATCTCTCTCTTGTTTCAAGAAAATCCGATATTTAATAATATTTTTTTTATGAAAGTATTTCCGATAACCTAATTTAAATCCTCGTAATAGCTCGAATCAGACAACTCGTTTGGGGTAAAGGAAATTTGTCCAAATTCACATTTTCCTTTTGCAATAATTTCAGTTCGTTCTTTCAATCATTTTAAATCCTACGGGGGGTTACCGCAGTCACTTTTGACACCACAACAAAACTTGATTTATATCGCCCAAAAACCTTTTTTAATCAGCGAAAATCATTTTGAAAAATTAATTTCCATTTGTTTAATTAAATTTATGGATTTTATTCCTCAAAGACAAGTGAATATTAAGCATTGCCTTGCTTCCAAGAAAAAAGTCACCTTTAAACATTCGAATTTATATTATTTTAATAATGAAGGCCATAAAGAAATCAGAACAACAACAACAACAGCTGTAAATAATGACCCGGAGGACAAAGAATAAACACCATAAAATAATATAAATTCAATACAGAAGAAGATTCTTCAATTCTTTGGTAAATATTTGTCCGCTTGATATTTTTGGCTTTGAATTTTGTTTCCAAATAACTACCCACCTACCCCGCCTCTCAACGGGCGCACAAATACTTTGTACAATAATTATATGAATGAATAAAAAAGACGAAACGTGAAATCAATAAGCGTTAAGTTTTCACTTGGTCTCTGTAGCTGTGGTCCCACCCACAAACTGATGCCTGCCAGTTTTCAATTGTTGGCACCGGAGAAATTCGCGGCTGGACCACACAAAACATTGAAAGCAGACACAAAATATTTCAATTAATTTTACATAAAATGTTTGCACTGCCACCCCTTTTTAACGTCCGGCCGTTAGGTGTACTCTACAATAGGTATGGTGTATCTTGTAAATCTGAATGTACTTACCGATGCCAAAGAGAACGAAAGTTGAGATTTCTTTTACTTAAATCTGGAAAAGAGGAAATTAAAAAAACAAATGTCAGAACTGTCAGATTTGGGAGGTGTTTAAAATGGGCCTTTAGTAGGTATTGTATTGACTGAAGTCTCTTAATAGGTCTTCCATGAAGAGAGGACTCAAAAAAGTTTTCGGACCTGTAGCAGCTCTTCTATGGCTAGAAGACCTGTCACAGCTCTTCTATGGCTAGAAGACCTGTCACAGCTCTTCTATGGCTAGAAGACCTGTCACAGCTCTTTTATGGCTAGAAGACCTTTCACAGCTCTTTTATGGCTAGAAGACCTGTCACAGCTCTTCTATGGCTAGAAGACCTGACGCAGCTCTTCTATGTCTAGAAGGCCTGTAACAGCTCTTCTATGGCTGGAAGAACTGTAACAGCTCTTCTATGGGTAGAATACCTTTAGCAGCTCTTCTATGGCTGAGAAGACCTGTAATAGCTCTTCTATGGCTAGAAGACCTGTAACGGCTCTTCTATGGCCAGAAGACATATAGCAGCTCTTCTATTGCCAGAACAATTGTAGCAGCTCTTCTATAGCTAGAAGACCTGTAGCATCTCTTCTATGGCTAGAAGACCAGTAGCAGCTCTTCTATGGCTAGAAGACCAGTAGCAGCCCTTCTATGGCTAGAAGACCTGTGACAGCTCTTCTATGGCTAGAAGACCAGTGACAGCTCTTCTATGGCTAGAAGAAGCTCTTCTATGGCTAGAAGACCTGTAGCAGCTCTCCTATGGTTAGAAGACCTGTAGCAGCTCTCCTATGGCTAGAAGACCTGTAGCAGCTCTTCTATGGCTAGAAGACCTGTAGCAGCTCTTCTGCGGCTAGAATACCTGTAACAAATCTTCTATAGCTAGACGACCTGTAATAGCTCTTTTATAGCTAGACGACATTTACAGCTCTTCTGTTGTTGGTACATCTTTAGTCGGACACTTAAGCCTTAGATATATAATCGGACACTTGAGCCTCAAAGGCACGTACCGAATCTCTCAGTCGTCCTTGCCACCTTTTGCATAGATCTATCCACCATGAGCCTACCTATCTAAATATCTGTTTATTGAAATTTCACTAAATATTTCAAAAGGATTCTTCAAATAATTTCACGATTTTCCGTAACAGAACCTCCACCCACCACCAGCATAGCCATAACCACAACTTTGCTGCTATGCCAAGTTGAATTTAAATTCTTCTTCGTAGTCTTGTATTTGGAAATTATGCTGGTGGTCGCCAAAGATGAGGTTGCAAGTCCAATTGAAAAGTTAAAGGCTATGGCATCATTTCGATGCTGGTAACCGCAATCACTAAAACTAATAAATTTTCCCCTCGCCTTTTGGCTCTTTGAAGAATTGAACTTTACGTTGATGAAATTTATATTCTAATAAGGCGTTGAATGGGCAGACGGATAGGACAGTTGTTGGCTTAGTTGGATGGGTTACTCGGAAATGCCAAGTTTTCTGTTTGTTTGTTGATGGATGCCGCCGCAGCAGACTTTTTGGTTTACCTGACTATTTGTTTATTCATGAGCCGCATGATTTTCTGTCTGATATTCATTAAATCCTTCTTCTGCTAGAAAGTACAGAACTGATACAGTTTGTGCAAGGAAGCCGCTCCACCCACCGCCACAAACTCTTTGCTTTTTTGGGGCGGAATATTTTGTGAGGATTTAAGAATTTTATTTTACATTTGGTCCTTTTTATTTGGCCACCATTGGCGTCTTTGTATTTCGTTTTGTTTGGTTTTGGGCATCTTAGCTGGCATTTGATTTATTTACAGTAGACTGCAAATAATTATAATTTTTTTGATATTTTAAATTATATTTAAAATATTATTGAGATCTAAAATATAAATTTAGAAACAATTGTTGTTATGAACACCCCACTGTACTTATTCTGATTTTTTAGTCTTAACAAAGTATTGATGGAAAAGTGTTTATTTTTCCTTTCAACTTTAAGTTAATTCTGCGTACTTTGTTTCGGGATGTTTTTTGACTGCTGCTGCGGAAAACTTCTTCCTTGTGCTACGGGAACGCGAAAATATGAAATCTCTAGACAAGTAACCACCGTTAAAAGTCAATTGCTTGAAATCCATTGAAGTATCTGTGAATGATGTCGGCATCATGCCTAGCTGAAAAACTTTTCAATTTGATTTTTTTTTATTTTCCAAAGAAGAGAGAAAAACAGAAGTCACAGCATGTGGTGTTTGTGGAAAAAAGTGATATTCATTGTGAAATATTTCTGGCCTTGATTGTTAAATTATATTCAAATTAATGATTATATGTCCAAACCCCTAAGAGTAAGACTTAAAATAAGTAAGTAGTTAGTAAACTGTTAATTTCGATGGAGCCGAACTTTTGATACCCTCGATTATAAGGGAAATAATTCCGTTTTGATATTCGAAAGTCATATGTTGTCTAGGAGGAGTAAACAACTATCCATTCAGATTTGCAAATTTAAATGATCAAAAGCTAAAGATATATATACGTCGGCAAGACTTATACTTTTTAATTTGTTCTTAAAAAGTTACTATATTGTCCAAGAACGCCTTGAACATTTTTCTTAACCAGTTATTTGGCACCATATCCTTTAATTTCACTATTTCCGGCAAGCGGGTCCTTGGAAACATTCTCATAAAAAAGTCATGACTGTCTGTCATGATTGTCGAAGAGGTTCTAATACATTTTTTAACAATGTGTTCTCGAAGAATGTAACCACCACGGCCTTATGCCAGGAAGTCTTTGAAAATATATTCTTAAAAATGTGTGATCTGTTTACAGAAAGTTTACAATTACGATTTCAGAGTTATGTTTTGTTTGTCCCTAACATTTTTTAAATCCCATGAGGTTTTTTCCCGAAGTCCGTGAACAAATATTAAAAAAAAAAACAAATAACCCTAACACATAATGTTGTAGGATATAAATACTGCATTGTACAGGAGGCCCTCGAAGTTTTTTCACATAAAAAAAAATTTTTAACGTCCATAAGTTTTATCCTTGAAATCCTTAAAAAATATTCTATAAAGACCATGAAAAATTGGAAAAAAATATCCTTTTAAAATGCACGAATTTTGTTCGTAAATATGTTATGAAAATATTCTTAAAAATCTCAATTTTAGCCCGGAAGTCCCCAAAAATTAAAAAAAAAACAATTAAAGTCATTGAACCTTTGGATAATACTTTGACGAAGAATCACGATTCTTGGTAAGAAATTTTGTAGAAAGTCCCAAAAACATTAAACCCTTGAAAACATATTCCAAAATAATGTAGGCGTTTTGTCCAAGTTTGCAAAACGGTACGGCAAAAATTTAGAAAAAAAAAAACTATTTCAAATAAAAATTCACGAATTTCGGCTAAACGTAAATTATTTCTAAATCTGCAAATTTTGTCCAGAAAGTCCCTAGTAAAATATTTCTAAAAAACCACGATTGTTGCCTAAACAAATCCGCTCAGACACAATATAGTTTTTTCAAAACTTCGACCTCTCATTGTGATGGTAGCAGAAGAATTGAGCCTACATATGTTTGCAACTAAATAATTCAAGAAATTTGATAGATCAATTTATTTACCTAGCAAGAAAATCAAGATTTTTCAAATTATTTGTGAACGGTACTAGAAAGAGGCAACATTTAGAACCCAATAACATATTTCTACTAATTTCAATAGAGACATTCAGAAGTGCGAATATAAGGAAAATTGGAAGATAACTTCGCCATATCCGTTTAAATGAACACTTTACCCGACTTCAAAAAAATACCAAAAAGACCCCATTGGTGACTCGCTTGAGGGTTAACATTTGCGACGAAAATAATCTACGGATTCTTATCCTTAATATTTCCAAAAACTGCTTATACCTAAGACCCATGAATTTGTAGAAATCTTAATACGGAAATTTCAAATTTGGCGATGTTAATTTTAAAAAGGCCGGTATACGAGTCTTCTAAATTTTGCGTCATCGAAATAACGGTTTTAGGCCCTAGGACTCTTTGGACCTAATCCGTTTCAGGACATTTGGAGTCGATCTAGTAATGTCCGTCAGTACGTCTGTCTGGCTGGCTGACTGGTGCACACGATAACTCTCGAAGGGAGTATCCGATTTGGTCCCAACTTGGTACATAGGAGTATTATTATCAATCTTAGATCGAGTTTGGAGATGGGCAACATCGGTCCACTGGAACATCCCCTACAAAGGTCGACATTTTCAAAAAAAATATATATATTTTTTACTGCAGAGAAAGAGAACTTGGCACATCTCATTATTTCCATGAACACTATATTTGTTATAGAGATGGTAGAGATAGGACAAGTTCTTGTGGTACCTCCGCCACAAAGTTTTGAATAACCAAAACGATCACAAAATCCGAAAAAAGCATTAGGTTTCTCCTCATATTTCACACCTCCCATTATTTCTACTAACAAAAGTTCAGCTGTGAAGATGGAATGTGTCGGCCCACTCCTTCTGGTACATTCCACATAAATAGGTTAAAATTTTGAATATCAATGAAGCTCATAAAACGAGAAATTAACATCCGATTTCATTCAGACTTGGTACATTTCAATATTTTCATCAATTCAAGATCTGTTATAAAGATGATAGAGATCGGGCCATTTCTTTTGATAATTTGAATAACCGAAACGATCATAAAATAGTAGAAGTAAGCATCCGGTTCTCCACAAATTTCACATATGCCATTGTTTTTACTAGCACAAGATCTGCTGGGATATATCGGCGCACTCCTTCTGGTACCTCCCCCGCAATGGGTTTAACATTTTGAAAAACAAAACACGAAATAAGCATCCAACTCCCTTCAAATTTCACACATCCAAGTATTTTTTCTAACGCAAAATCTGTTGTGAAAAAGATATTCCAACCTCACTCACAAAAGGTCACATTTTCCAACACTTATATCTGTCATAACTTGAGAAACAAGTCGGAGATTATTTCTCTTAACCAGAAATCTGATAAGAATATGTAATTTATCGCAATTATGTTTTCGTATAAAATTGGATATAAATGTTCGATTTCCTTAAAATTTTGCACATAACAATAATTTTATCTGAATAAATGAATATCTAGTACTTCACATTTTCCAGAAAATTGCATATATCTCATAAGAATAAGGAGTAGACGATATAGTACAAATATGGCACGTTGTAATATTTATATCAAACATATATCGGGTACGAATTGGACAATAATGGCCAACTGCTTCGAATCCTCAACAATTTAAATTGTCAAAACTCAAGGCTGGAGTTACACACCTGTCGGCAAAACCGACTGATACTATTTAAATTGTTATATATGCATTTTGGAGTACAGGCGAATATTTCGAGGTTTTATAAATTAAAAGCATTCCCAGCCTTACTCTTTAGGCGGTGATTAAATCCTCTTCAGTTTTTTTGTTTTTTTTTTTTTTTTGTTTGAGGATTTTTTCTAAGAAGCACGAAAATAACTACCGTATCCCAATAAATAAATACAACACTGTTCCATTGAACCCCAACAATAAAATGGACTTCTCATTAAAAGCTTCACCATAAATCCACTACACACCTTTATTGTCATATCTCCGTTTATTAATTTACATATAATTTTTACACTTCATTTATATCAATCGAACGACCGACCGATGATGACAACTGATAACTCGCTGGACATTAACGGATCGAATGTTCAACACTGCAACAGGATAATTGTGGGTCATGTTGAGTTTT
Organism: Musca domestica; assembly: GCF_030504385.1. Taxonomy (NCBI): domain Eukaryota; kingdom Metazoa; phylum Arthropoda; class Insecta; order Diptera; family Muscidae; genus Musca; species Musca domestica. The sequence goes on along the minus strand of NW_026712237.1, from coordinate 1,137,987 downwards.
TCTGTTTTTTTTTTTTATTTATTAAATATTACTTTAGTTTGTTCAATTAATTTATTGTTGATATAACCTTTGGCAATTTGTTAACTGTCCACTCGGTGGCTTATTTTATGACCATCGATTGTATTTTTTTCAGTTGGGTTTGTCAATTTATGTCGTTATTCCTTTTTTTATTAAATAAAATATTGTCTTTCGATGAACTAAAACTGTATTTGACACATTTATCTGATGGCAATCCATAAATAAATCATTCATTGACTTAATGATTTATGATTTATTTCAGTTGCCTGCCAGGAATGTGTGAGTGTGTGAAGTGTTTTTTTTTTTTATTTTGATTTTTGCCATGTTTTCCTTTTTGTATTTGTTCTGACAATTAAATCAGGGGGAAAAACATCAATTGTCACTTGAAAAATTGTTATTATTATTTTTCATCATTTTTATAAAAAGATATAAACATAACAACTAAAGTACAATAAACGTGTCGATATTTGTCACAATTGTCAGATTATACATAAAAATCCTAAATATATTACAGCTATATAAAAAGTATTCAAAATACTTGGAAAACTGAAAAAAGGTTAAAACTACTGGCCCTTGATCTGTATTATTAAAAGAGTAAATTAATTTGCTGACTGACTGATTGACTTAACGATTCATCAACGCCCAGATGAAACGGCTGAAGCTAGAATATTGAAATTTTGGGTGAGGATCACTCTTGGTCCGAAGGGGTCAGGATAAGGCTGGGTTTTTAGAAATTTCTACTAGAACGGTACGAAAAGTATTAAGGGTACTAAATATGGGACCTTTTGTATTTGAGAAAGAAGTAGAGCAAGAACTCTTAAATGGAATGAGGATCACTGATGGAGTGTGTGATAGCTGTACCAGTGGATTTTTAAAAATTCGCACTATAAGTGAACGAAAAGTACTAAAATGTAAATGTGGGGTACCATTTCGCATCATGTGAACGGTAAGAGCTAAAAAAATTAAATGGAAATCAGGCTTAGGGAGTAGAATTGATATAAGGAGGCAGTTTTAGAAGTGTGTACTCATATATACGAAATGTACCAAACGGTACTAAATTGAATTTGGAGGAAAAGGTTGAGCTATATACCTGAAATTGAAATTAACAATACTGATGGAGTGTAGAATTGGAATATGGAGTAAGATTTTGGAATTCGTACTTGTGTACACGAAAATTACTAAATGATACAAAATTTGGTACAATTTCGATTTGGGTGAATCGATAGAAATAAGATTGCTATTGCATTGTATGACTGAGGTATGTAGGTACTTTTGGAAATCCGTACTAAAAAATTCTAAATTTGGCACAATTGAAGTTTTGAGAAGAGTTAGAATCCTAAAATTTGAAAATAACATTTTATTGCACTGTACTTAAGCGTACTAAATTTAGTACAATTTGGATTTGGGTGAACCAATAGAGCTGGTATCCTGAAAATTGGAAAAATATTAAATTTAGTGTAGGATTGGGATATGTAGGTAGTATAGAATAATTGTACTTTTATGTACTACATAACGAACAATTTGTATTTCAATTGCTGTGGGAGTGTAGGACTTTGAAAGCTTTGAAAATTCGTAATTATTTATACCAAATGGTACTAAATGTGGTAAAAATTGGAATTGTATGAACCGATGGAGCTCGGATTCTGAAATTTGGAATTAGAGTCACTGATAGAGTACAGGATAGATACACTAAAGGGTTATTAGATATTTTAACTATAAATTTAGTAAATGTTCTACAATTCTAAATGGTACCATTTGGTTTTATGACATTTTGCATGAGAATTAAGGTTTGAAAGTAGTATGAAGGTGGTTTTGAAAATGTGTGCTAATTCTGGGGAAATGTAAAAGTACTAAATGTACTGAATGGCACTACATTTGGTAGCGGGAGAAGAGATAGAGATAAAATTCAGAAATTTAATATTTAGATTACCTATGTTATTTGTATTTGAGATTTGGAGATGACTTGGAAATTCGTCCTAAATTTGTAAGAAAAATTTTAAATGGTTCTAAATTTGGTATTCGTTGAAGGCATATTTGGGATTGAGATTGTGTTCTATATGGCTTTGGATATGTGTCCTATATTTGTACGAAAAGTACTAAATATTACCAAATTTGGTATTGAGTAAAAGAATAGAACTAAAATCCTGAAATTTGAAATGGATGTCACTGTTGGCGTCCTAGATTTTAGGAAAAGTACTAAAAGGAGGGCTTGGTATTTGATCTGAGGTTGATATAAGGAGATTATTTTGAAAATGAGTACTATAAACAGAAATTCTATAATTTGCTATTGAGCTCACTTTTGGTTTTTGGATTTACATATGTCCTCCTCGGTCAACTGTAAAATGAACGATTTGTGATATAATTCTAGTTTTACCAATTTCTGAATACAATGGCAGGACATTTTACACTGTTTAGCTCTAATTTTTATAAAACCATGCTTACCACTTCCCTACACTAGCTGAGAACCAATTAGCAAATTTCCAGGTTCAAGATTCAGTTACTTAATATAGGCGTTATTCACTTGCTCATTACCATATTCCACAAGTACACAAATATTGGAAATATCGGTACACTCCATCAAGCACCTCACCCACCAAGGGTAAAAATTTTGAAGAACCATAAATACGAAATAAGCATTCAACTTAACATTTTTGTTAACTCAAGATCTGTTGTGAAGATCATCAGGAACCTTCTTTTACCTCACCCACAAAGAGTCACATTTTTCAATACTTTTACTGTCATATCTTACGAAACAAGTCAGTGAGCAATAGCAACTTGCTATATCTAAATATTTCTCTCAACTAGAAACCTGAGATGAATGTGAAATTTATAATTTCGCATAGAATTAAATATAAATGTTCGATTCTCTCGTTATTTTGCCCATACCAATATTTTCTCTGTATTAGATGAAGTGTGAAAATGGAATACTTCGGTCGACTGTATGTGGTACCTCACTCACATTTTAACATTCTCTAAAAGTTATCACACATCTCATATAAAGTGAAGGAGCTAATCAATATAGTCCAAACATGGCACGTCGCAATATTTATATCATATTTATTTAGGTCCAATACGAAATGGACAATATAAGCTTATTCCTTCGGAACCTACTCCATAGAGGGTCAGCAATTTGAAAAATCATAAAAGAAGTCAAAATATTTTTATATAATCGAACATTGGCTGAGCGTATACAGGGTGAGATGAAAAATTGCAACCAACTTCAGGCTGCTGTCATTTCTAAGCCACTCGTCCGACAGCTGTTAAAATTATTCCAGTGACAGCTCATTATATTGTTTACAAGCCTACAAAAGCATTTTGGTGAGAATTTTGCAGAAAAAAACTTATTCGTCATGGAATTCAAGCGTGATAGTGTGATTTCTTTATATTTGGCTGGAAAACCACAAGTGGCTATCGTAACAGCACTCCAGCATTTAAATGTGAATAAATCTTTTGTGTATCGTACCTTCGGTCGTTACCGTGATACTGGTATCGTAGCCCGACGTCAAGGAAGTGGACGGAAGAAAACAGCAACATCAGCAGAAATGGTTCGAAAAGTAAAGAAGCGACTTGATCAAAACCCGCGCCGCTGTGGCCGAAAAATGGCTCGTGAGCTGAACATATCGCAATATTCCATTCGGCAAATATTGAAAAATGAGCTCGGGGTCAAGCCATTGAAATTCCAAAAAGTGCAAGAATTTACACCGCAACATAAAAAAGTAGACTCAGAAGACTTAAAGAGTTGCTTTGCTTGGCCGAAAGTGGTGAACTGCCAAATTTGGTTTTCTCCGATGAGAAAACATTCGTTGTCCAGCAGTTTGCAAACAACAAAATGATCGAATTTACTTGCCAAAAAGGTCAGCTGAAAACAGCCGATGGTCGCTCTCCGCAGGTATTAATCGACCGTGGCATCAGAGTAAATGACGAATATTATCGCGAAAATTTTCTGGAGGGTGTATTGAAGCCTTGGGCACGCAAACATTTTGGCCACAGACCTTGGACATTCCGACAGGACTCAGCACCATCGCACTCAGCATGCGCCACCCGAGAATGGTTACAAAATGAGGTTTCTCGCTTCATTTCCAGCACATAATGGCCACAAAAATCTCTGGATACCAATCCGTTGGATTATTGTGTCAGGAGTATTTTGGAAAGCAAGGTTGGCACTAAAAATACCAAAGTGTCGATCACCTCAAGCAAGCGCTTCGCCGGGAATGGGCCAAAATGCCGCGGAGCAACATTCGAGCAGCGTGTGACGGTTTCATTGGCCGTTTGAAGGCCACAATTCGTGCCAAAAGTGGTTAATTCGAACAAATCTTAACCTGTTCTAGAATTTGATGCTATTTCCGACATTTTTTGCTTTCATTCAATAAAATTTAAAAAATGTAAAAATTATGGCGTTTGACTTTGTTGCAGTTTTTTTTTATCTCACATGGTTTTTCTATGTTTAGCACTACTTTCATAATCTGCTAGATATTCTCCTTCATATACTATCTTGTGTATTTACTGAGGTCTATTGTTGTAAGATCATTACCGTAACTCTACGGAAATGTTTTCAGGTGGAAATATCCTTCTCACCTTTGCATGCTGAAGTGCAGTATTCCCCTCCGTAGATTTTTTTTTACACAGATTTCAATTGAAAGCATTAACTGCATTCATGCGCAGACTAGAGTACTTCGCTGGTCTACTTGTCCCGTTCCTTCGACTCGAGTGTTTATCAAGGTCTCGAGCCCGAAGAATTAAAGTGCTTCAGTGTAAGCATATTATAAGTTCATTACAATGAATTTTATATGGGGCAAGAGTAGAATCAACATCAATGCGATATAAATACTACCTTTAAATAATAGTCTTGCATATTACTAATTTTTCTATTTTTTTTTTATTATATCACCAAAAAATTTGGATTTTTTAAAATATACTCTTGTTGGCCCTATATAACACCACTTAGCAACCTCTCTTTTTGGTTTGCACTGGATTTTTATTGAAATTCTCAAGCATAATTTGTTTCCACTCATATCAATGAAATTATAAATCACTTTGCCATAAATTTCACCTAAGTACCAACTCCCATCTTCACATTTTTTTTAACATTTTAAATACAAAATAAACAAATATTCATCAGCATCATCGTCATCGTCATGCAAATGAAACGCATCATAAAATCTACGGACATCATCCAACTCTATGATAAATGAAGGATCCCGACGTAATAACATTTCTATGCGATTTATGATCCACTTGCATTTATTATACGGGCAGAATTCTACTCCAGCTGGAATGATGGTGGTTGATGTGCCGCCCTTCCATTTACGAAGAGGATGGGGGAGGGGGGAATGGTTTATTGATTTCGTAATCAAACAAACTATCATCGTTTATGGCAAGCACGTACTTAATCGGCGAAACCAAAAACCATCACTGAACCAACAACAGCAATAGCAACGCAACAAAAAAGCGTTTAATGTAAACAAATTTCCACGTTTTTTCTCAGACAAATTACTCGGTGGGGTGAGGGGGATGGGTCCATAAGATTACACGCCAGGAAGGGCAGAGGGCAAAACCACTTCAAATCATGTTTATGTAGTTGAACATCATCGTCGTCATGACCATCGCCATCACCATACAAAGCGGCTAGCTAACATCATCCGCAACCTATCCCATCCACCTCCCTCCCCCAGTTGATTTTTTATACAAATGATTTGTTAGGTTTTCCCAATTTTGACGGCAGCTCCAAGGCATGCAGATAGATGAAGGAAAGATAACGTCTGAGTGTTACTATGTGAAATTTGTACGAAAATGTTCGGGGTTTGTGAAGTGGTATGGGGAAAGTGTTGCCGTTATAGTTACCATCCACAAAATAATAGTTTTGAAGACATGAAGATGGATTTTGAAGTCAGAGTGTATTGATACAAGTTAAAAAGTATCAGTCGGTTTTGTCGACGGAAGTATACCCTCAGCCTATGTCCGATTATTTAAATATATTTTGTAACTTCCGTTATGATTATTCAAATTGTTGATCCTCTATGAAGTAGGTTCCGAAGGAATAGCCCAATATTGTCCATTTCGTATCGGACTTAAATGAATATGAATATGTTTTCCCGACAGGTGTATATCCCCTGCAAATGTTGGATTAATTAAAATAATATTTTGACTTGTGTTATGATTATTCAAATTGTTGACCCTCTATTGCGACGTGCCAAGTTTGGACTATATTGGTTACATCCTTCACTTTTTAGGAATGATCATTTATAGAAAATTTTAAAATGCGCTTGAGGTGCCAGATATAGTCAGCCGAAGTAGTCCATTTTCATGGCTCATCTAATACAGATAAAATTATTGGTATAGGCAAAATTACAAGAAAATCGAACTTAAAAATCATAAATTCCATATTCTTATTTTATATTTTATAAGAATTACAATTATTATTTTGACACCTGTGGAGAGGACCGATATTGTCTATTTCCGCACCTAACCTAGCACTGATGCAAATGTTAGGATTTTCGAATTTGGAGCCAAATTGGATTATCCTTTTTCTTTCTGTGCAGTAGTTTTTTTTTTTTTTTTTTTTGTAATGTCGACCTTTTGTGGGGGAGATACCAGAAGGAGTGAACCGATATTGTCCATCTCCGAACTCGATCTAAGATATTGACAATAATATGACGATGTGCCAAGTTTGGACCAAATCAGATACTCTCTTATTATCGTGCATACTAGGCCGCCAGACAGACGGATGGAGATCCCATTCGACTCCAAATGTCCTGAAAAAAATATGGTCCCAAGAGACCTACGGTCAAAAACTGTTATTTCTATGAGGCACGTCCTTCGTGTTTTCGCATAGAAGTCCCTTAATGTGGCTCAATAAGGCATTGCAAAAAAATATTCGATATTTGACAGCTCATTGTATTGTTTACAAGGAAAATGTTATTCGTGATGGAATTCAAGCGTGATAGTGTTATTTCTTTATATTTAGCTGGAAAACCACAAGTAGCTATCCTTAGAGCACTCCAGCATTTAAATGTGAATAAATCTTTTGTGTCTCGTATCATCGCTTGTTACCGTGATACTGCTAGCGTAGCCCAACGTAAAAGAAGTGGACGGAAGAAAACAGCTACATCAGCAGAAAAGGTTCGAAAAATAAAGAAGCGACTTGATCGAAACCCGCGTTGCAGTGGCCGAAGAATGGCTCGTGAGCTGAACATATCGCAATATTCCATTCCGCATATATTGAAAAATGAGCTCGGGGTAAAGCCATTAGAATTCCAAAAAGAGCAAGAACTTACACCGCAATAGAAAGAAAATAGACTCAAAAGAGCTAAAGAGTTGCTTCACTTGGCCGAAAGTGGTGAACTGCCGAATTTGGTTTTTTCCGATGAGAAAAAAATTCGTTGTTTACTTTACAAAGAAAATTTAAAAATTTGAAAATTTTTACCTTCGGTTGGCCACCAGAAATCAAGCGCCGGTCATGGTGATGTTGTGGGCCGCGATAACAGCCGATGGTCGCTCTCCACACGTATTAATCGACCGTGACATCAGAATAATTGCCGAATATTATCTCGAAAATATTCTGGAGGGCACCCAAACATTTTGGCCGCAGACCTTTGATATTCCAAAAGGACTCAGCACCATCGCACTCAGCACGCGCCACCCAGGAAAGGTTATAAAATGAGGTTCCTCGCTTCATTTCCAGCGCACAATGGCCACCAAAATCTCCGGATACCAATCCGTTGGACTATTGTGTCTGGGGCATTTTGGAAAGCAAGGTTGGCACATAAAATACCAAAGTGTCGATCACCTCAAGCAAACGCTTCGCTGAGAATGGGCCGAAATATCGCAGAGCAATATTCAGGCAGCGTGTGACGTTTTCATTGGCCTTTTGAAGGCCATAATTCGTGCCAAGGGTGACCAATTCGAACAAATCTAAAATTATTATAAATTTCCGATGCCATTTCCGACATTTTTTGCTTTTATTCAATAACATTTAAAAAAATGTAAAAATCATGGTATTTGACTTTGTTGCATTTTTTTATCTCACCGTTGTAGAGCTCTTCTTAAAAAAGTGGACCGTTCCGGGGTCAATTTATTCTACTTCGAATTCTTTATGTGTTATTTCATCATTGTAGATCACAGTAATCGAAAAGCGAAAAAAATATTACTACCGGCACCTGTCTTTTAAAACTCCCTTTCAATTAAATCGACTTGACCCTCGCTGTTGTAACTTCTTCATAGCATCAGTGTCCATCGATTTGTTCCCCCATTTTTAAAAGTCAGCAACATGTATCAGTTTTGAAATTTGTAGAAATTCCCTCGAGCTTTCACAGGATTAATGCTTTCCCCTGCAATACAGTATCCCGTGTACATAAATGTACAAAACACTCCCGAGTGCATACTCAGCACAAACAACAGACAAGTCAAAATGCATACACACATATACACCTAGCCATACAAACATGTAAGCATGTATGTGTGTACTACGGACAAACACTAAAACCAATATTTAAAAACTAAAATAAACTATTGTAAAACGATGCCATATCAGATGTGGCATACGATGGTGGTATGGAAATAGGAGTTGTTTAGTGCTACTACGGCGTAATGGGACAGAAAGGAATCGAAATGAGTGGTACACACGTATTATGACGTTATATAAACAACGGTGCAATAAACTAGGGACATATACAGGGTGAGATAAAAAAACTGCAACAAAGTCAAACGCCATAATTTTTACATTTTTATACCCTCCAACTTGGAAAGGAGGGTATATTAACTTTGTCATTCCTTTTGTAACATCCCTAAATATTCGTCGTAGAGCCCATAAAGTATATATTCATAATCAGCATAAAATTCTAAGTCGATTTAACGATGTCCGTCTGTTTGTCTGTTGAAATCACGATACAGCCCACATTATTTGACGTAGAGTGTCAAAATTTAGCAGAACAATTTCTGTTGTGTCTAGAATGGTTGATATTGAAAATGAGATATATCTGTCCACGTTTTGGTATAATTCCCATATAACGGTACCTCCCGATATTCGGTATTTTGATGATTTTTGGCACATTTTTTCACGGATTTATCCTAAATTTGGTATTTGTAGGTCATAATTGGTCCTAGTTTGTGTGGCGAAATATTGTATGTATGGGTCCACGCTTTGGTATAACCCCCATGTAACGGTACCTCCTGATTTTCAGTATTTTGATGATTTTTGCCCCATTCCTTTGCGGATTTGTCTAAAAATTGGTATTCGTGTGTCCTAATGGGTTCTAGCTCCGTTGCGAAACATTGTATGTATAGGTTCACCTTTTTGTATAGCCCCATATATTTGATATTCGAATTTGATAATTTTTGCCACATTTTTCCACGAATATGTCTAAAAACTGGTATTTGTAATGTTTCCTTCACCCTAAGGTGGAGGGTATTAAAAGTTCGACCCGGCCAAGCTTAATGTTTTTTTTTTTTTTAATTTTTTTGAATGAAAGCAAAAATGTCGAAAGTAGCATCAAATTTTTGAATAAGTTTAGATTTGTTCGAATTGGTCACCTTTCGAATTATAGCCTTCAAACGGCCAATGAAACCGCCACACGCTGCCCGAATGTTGCTTTGCGGTATTCTGGCCCATTCCCGGCGAAGCGCTTGCTTGGTGTGATCGACACTTTGGTATTTTTTAGTGCCAACCCTGCTTTCCAAAATACTCCAGACACAATAGTCCAACGGATTGGTATCCGGAGATTTTGGTGGCCATTGTGCGCTGGCAATGAAGCGAGGAATTTCTTTTTGTAATCATCTTGGATGACGCGTGCTGAGTCTTGTCGGAATGTCCCAGATCTGCGGCCAAAATGTTTGCGTGCCCAATGCTTTAATACACCCTCCAGAATATTTTCGCAATAATATTCGGCATTTATTCTGATGCCACGGTCGATTAATACGAGCGAAGAGCAACCATCGGCTGTTATGGCGGCCCACACAATCACCATCGTCGGCGCTTGAGTTGTGGCGGCCAACCGAAGGTACACATTTTCAGCTGACCTCTTTGTCAAGTAAACACGATCATTTTGTTGGTTTACAAACTGCTGGACAACGAATGTTTTCCAATCGGAGAAAACCAAATTCGGCAGTTCACCAACTTCGGCCAAGCGAAGCCACTCTTTAGCTCTTTTTGTCTATCTTCTTTCTGTTGCGGTGTAAGTTCTTGCACTTTTTGGAATTTCAATGGCTTTACCCCGAGCTCATTTTTCAATATTTGCCGAATGGAATATTGCGATATGTTCACCTCACGAGCCATTTTTCGGCCACTGTGTCGCGGGTTTCGATCAAGTCCATTTCTTCTGATATTGATGTTTTCTTCCGTCCACTTCTTGACTTCGGGCTACGCTACCAGTATCACGGTAACGAGCGATGGTACGAGACACAAAAGATTTATTCACATTTAAATTCTGGAATGCTCTAGCGATAGCCACATGTGGTTTTCCAGCCAAATATAAAAAAATCACACTATCACGCTTGAACTCCATCCCGAATAACTTATTTTCTGGAAAAGTCTCAACAAAATGCTTTTGTACGCGTGTAAACAATATAATTAGTTGTCACTGGAATAATTTTAACAGCTGTCGGGCGAGTGGCTTAGAAATGACAGCAGTCTGAAGTTTGTTTCAGATTTTTTTCACCTCACCCTGTAAATGGACTGATCAGACTATTAAGCTAATCTCAAATAAGAATAACACTCTCTCACTCTCATTGACATAACAGAGGGCGTAAACATGGTGTAATTGTCAGCAAATTTAGGTCGTGCTCCTGTCAAAAACAAAGATATGAAAAAAACAGTAAAGCATTTGTGTTATAGCTTTCCGTCAAATCGGATAAAGATATATATGTGAACTGTGTCGACATCTGAACCGATCTTAATGAAATTTGGTAGAGTTATTTTTGGGGTGTATCCGATATCTGGTTGAAAATATCATTGTTGGGGAGTGAATATTACGAATGTGAGAGACTTAAACCCCAAATTGGATCAAACACCAAATTCGAAGTACTTTCTTCTGGGCAGAATTCGTGCCGAAATCCAACTAATTTGCAAGAATATTGGACATATGGCGCACAACAAAATTGAGATCATACGAATATATAAGTAAGAGCCATATCTAAATTTAAAACTATATAAACCAAAATTGTCAGATGTGCTAAATTCGGACTGATAGTACGTATTTGGTGCACAATACTTATGAAATCGAACGATACTATATATGATAGTTATATCCAAATCTGACTCTAAAATTCTTCAGATCTGGTCTTGCAATTTATTTTCAGAGTCGAGAGAGTAGGAGTTGAAACAAATGGGTTGGTGTTGGAGTCTTATCAAAAATGGTTTGTAGTAGCAAGGACTTCCAAAAAATGATTAGGACGCATATTTTCAGTTACGAAATGATGTAAAGCTGTGTAAAGAAATCTATCATGCTCCCACACGTTTTCCTGGGAGGTCTTGTCAGAGAAATGACATCCAATTGCTGATCTCACATTTTCCAACCATCCATCGAACATTAAAAACTCACACAAACACACACATCCCTTTACTTGCATTATTACTCCATATATTCCTTTCCACTGTGTGACTGTGGACGTGTATATTGTGATTTATAGCTACTCCCCGGGCATCCATATGCTTGATTTATGGTTGTTATTGAAAAATTGCAAGTACGGCTTTTAATTATGAGAAACGACATTAGCTTTTTATATATTTTTTATAGTTTCCCCTGGATTCCTTCACTCGCTGGTTCGTTCGCTCTTTCGCTCGTTTCGTTCATTCCGACAGGCGTATAAGTCAAAGTGTGTTTATGACATTGTCCAGCAGTGCATTCCAAACGGGATTCCCTCCATATTTTTCTCAATAAAATAACAAAAATATCGCTACTAAAAGTTGCCTGACTGCTGGGCAAAACGAGGCAACGTCGTCGATGTCGCCGCTACCTCGACCCAATGTCATGCAGTTTAATGGCAGAGACACTCGACATTTGAAGAAATATGAAAATAGGTAGGATGGGAGCGACAAAAAACGGAATTTTTGTTAAATGCCCTCAGTGTCCGGGAAAACAAGTGAACAAGGTAAGCCATGCTATGTACACACATACCCACACATATTTGGTTGTGTTTATGTGCACAGAATGAGTATCGTTTGAGGGTAGGGAAACGGATATAGTTTTTTGGCGACAAAACATGGTTTTACATGTTGGCACATAATTGAGTATGTTTTTTAATAGAATTTACAACCAGACTTGGGGGTATTTGGGAAATTGCCGGGACAACAAATATGTAAGCGTTTTGTAGCTGCTTTCACAATACAAATGCATGCAGCAATAAAACCCAAAGAGGAAAACAAATTTTTGGCTGAAACGTTTCTGTGTGTAGAGAAAAAAAAAAACGGAACACTTTGGCAGTTTAGCTACGGGAAAATAACAAAAAATGGATAACAACTGAGAAATGGTCAATATGACCACGAAACTTAATTCAAACTTTGTATGGTTGTTATGTTGTAGGGTTTGCTTGGTTGTTGGTTTGCTAGAGACTTTAAACAAATATTTGAAATAACTGTGAAAAAGTCATATTTTATCATGAAATAAAAAATATAGAAAAACACTTCAAAGTACAGGGTCAATAACCGAAGTAATCGGAATTAAAAAAAAAAAACTTTGTGGTCACAGCGATGTAGGATTCGAAATATAATAACATTTGTAGTCTTCCAGGTGTAATAAATCCAACATATTGGAAAAAACCGACAAATCATCACTCTATTCGGTACATGGCAATCTCGCGGAGCATGACATTAGAGACCCATATATTTAACGCAAGGTGGAAGGAACCAAGTGTGCAATTTCTGAGTCTCTCAATTTGTAAATTTCATGATTTTGATATATAGCAGAACCTCCTAGCATTTTGATGACTTTAGCCACATTTTTTATGGAATCTCGGTTTAAGAGAATTACACACAATTTTAAAAAATAGCTAACCTATTTTGTCAGTTATGAGAGATATTTTATTAATGAAAATTATGACTCTGTGTAGGGGAGGTACCAGAAGGGGTGAGCCGATATCTATCATCTTCACACAAGATCTTGCATATGTAAAAATATTGGAATGTGTAAAATTTGAAGAGAATTGGATACTTATTTCGCTTTTCCATATTTACAACAGATCTTGTGTTAATAGAAATATTTAGATGTGCGAAATTTAAAGACAATCGTACCCGCATTTCACATTTCATAAGAGTTATTATTATTCAAAATGTTGACCCTTTATGGGGGACTTGCTTGATTTGGAGGCGATACTGTCCATTTTCGCACTAGACCTAAAACTGATAAAAATGTCAGTAATTGCAAAGTTTGCAGAAAATTAAATGGTCCCTTTTTGTATTTAGGTAATATTTCTGTGACAATTTTGACTTTTTCTGGCGGAGGTGGCGGAGCATAAAATTTTAGAAGAAGTTTAGATTAGTTCGAATCGGTCACCTTTGGCACGAATTATGGCCTTCAAACGGCCACTGAAACCGTCACACGCTGCCCGAATGTTGCTCTGCGGTATTTTGGCCCATTCCTGGAGGAGCGCTTGCTTGAGGTGATCGACACTTTGGTGTTTTTTAGTGCCAACCTTGCTTTCCAAAATACTCCAGACTCAATAGTCCAACGGATTGGTACCCGCAGATTTTGTTGGCAATTGTGCGCTGGAATTGAAGCGAGGAAGCGAGGAATTTTGCAACCTTTCTTGGGTGGCGTGTGCTGAGTGCGATGGTGCTGAGTCCTGTTGGAATGTCCAAGGTCTGCGGCCAAAATGTCTGCGTACCCAAAGAATATTTTCGCAATAATTCTCGGCATTTATTCTGATGCCACGGTCGATTAATACGAGCGGAGAGCACATTTTCAGCTGAACTATTTGGCAAGTTGACACAATCATTTTGTATTTTTACAAACTCCTGAACAACGAATGTTTTCTCATCGGAGAAACCCAAATTCGGCAGTTCACCATTTTCGGCCAAGCGAAGCAACTCTTTAACTCTTTTTAGTGTATTTTCTTACTGTTGCGGTGCAAGTGTTTGCACTTTTTGGAATTTCAATGGCTTTACCCCGACGTCATTTTTCAATATTTGCCGAATGGAATATTGCAATATGTTCAGCTCACGAGTCATTTTTCGGCCACTGCGCCGCGGGTTTCGATCAAGTCGCCACTTTACTTTTCGAACCATTTCTGCTGATGTTGCTGTTTTCTTCCGTCCACTTCGTCGGACTACGCTGCCAGTATCAGTATCACGGTAAGGAGCGATGGTACGAGACACAAAAGACTTATTCACATTTAAATGCTGGAGTGCCCTTAGGATAGCCACTTGTGGTTTTCCAGCCAAATATAAAACAATCACACTATCACGCTTGAATTCCATTTCAAATAACTTTTTTTCTGGAAAATTCTCACCAAAATTCTTTTGTACACTTGTAATCAATATAATGAGCTGTCACTGGAATAATTTTAACAGCTGTCGGACGAGTGGCTTAGAAATGAAAACAGTCTGAAGTTGGTTGCAGTTTTTCATCTCACCATGTACTTTTTATGACATGCCACGGAGTTAGGATAATGCTTTTGTAAATTGTTGTCAACATGACTTAATGAACTCATTATTTCCTATTGAGATTTTTTTCTGTGTTGGAGCAAAATTATAGTAAAAAATCCAAAATTACACCTAAGTGGAAGGAAATATCCTTTTTAGGTTAAAAATTGAAAATATATCCATAAAGCACCAATTGTGTTCCAAGACTGATTATATGTATTCCGCTCTCCTCAATGGTTATATAAAAATTTGTACATTTTTTAAACAATCTAAGAAGTCTAAAATTGTGGAATTGCTTTTAATTGGCGGAGTATTGCATACGCGGACATATGCTGAGGACATATATTTGTCGATGATGTATATACATCGCCCCCCCCCCCCATCTGATCAGCCTGTCATTTTTTTTTGTATATCTAAATGATTATGTTAAATAAAAATTCAATATTCTTTCAAGTCTACAAATAGAAATAAACTTTAATAAATGTAATTTATTGCAGCATTTTTTTTATTCCTCATAGATAGCGGAGCATTGCCCCGATGATCAACCACATTTTTACCGCAACAACATTATCATTACTCATTTATCCGACTCCATAGACTTGTAGCACTGGGTGCCCATCCCGACTCTATGTGGCTCATTAATAAAGTATTTTTGTGTAATTGTAAAAGTATTTTAAGTGGAAGCTCTTCAGCAGCAGCAGCAACAACAGCACCGGCAACATCAGCAGAGAAAATGGAATCCCTTCATTTCAATGGGTGAAGGTACTAAATAAGTGTCTGTTGTTGTTGGTGCAGTTGTCGTTGTTGTTGCTGCTGTTGTGGTTATAAAACAATTTTGTTAATTACTCCCTTTTACAATTCATTATTTTTTCAAGTGCTTTGTGGGATATAATCCAAACCGGCAGATGAAAACTCAACTCAAATCTGCGGGGTAAGCAGGGGCCCCGTAACAACAACAACAACAACTAAACATTGAAAATTTTGCAAATTGAAATTTAGGTTTTTGTTTTATTAGCAAAGACCAAAGATTACGAAACAAGAGGCGTAAATTAATGGAAATTAATTATCTGATGGGAGATGAATTGAATTGATGGAGATTTTTGTGAATGATGCTGGATGCTGGTGATGATGAAAAAGATATTCCAAGAAAGCCGCTTCATTAGTCTAAAAGCTGCAGACACCTTTATTACGTGTATTTCTTTCATTATTAATATATCTAATATTACTTTGCAATAAATCTCTGGATGACCTTGGAATGTAATATTTGACGAGACCTGGGAGATTAAGTGCGAAGATAGGTCAGTGTTATAAATAATTCGTAAGAGTTAATGTAAAATAAATATTAATTTTTTAAATGTCTATGCAGAAGATCAAGAGCAATTGTAAAGAAGCAAATTCTCTTTCATGACAGGAAACTAAGTGATTCCGTGTAGAATAGGAACGTGTATAACAGAAAATTCGAATGTAAAACTATTCGTAGCAAGTAAAAAAGCTGAATACCCTCCACCATTTGGAACGAATTTGGCAATTCTCAAAAACAATAAAATCCGTTAAAACTTCCGTTAAAATCTTAAAAATACCGAATGTAGGTACTATTTTAGGGTCTATACGACGACATGAACAAATAATACAAATGTCGGTTGGTTTCAGAATCCTTTGTATTTGGAGTACATAGGACTTTTAATGCACCAAAATGTGAATCCTCCTCCATAGTATGGAGGATTGTAACTCATCGAAATAATCATTCTGGATTCTTAAGCAGCAAGGATTAGAAAGCATTAGCTTGAAGACGCGGTTTTAAATTTTACCCGGGCCAAATTTGTTATACCTTCCATCGTGGAAGAACTCAAATTATACAAATGTCGGTTGGTTTCAGAATCCTTTGTATTTGGAGTACATAGGACTTTCAATGCACCAAAATGTGAATCCTCCTCCATAGTAAGGAGGATTGTAACTCATCGAAATAATTATTCTGGATTCTTAAGCAGCAAAAATTCTTGGACGGTTTACACATCTTTGTCTGAAATAGTAACTCTAATTTTTAAAAGGGCCAACCTAGACAGCCCAAGTTATGTCTGAAATTTTATGGGATTAAAAATAGAGAATATCACAATAAGTTATCATTTAACCACCATAAAACGGTATATCCCAACATTAGGTGGTTTGATTATTTTCCAACGAAATTGTTTTAAATTTTATTGTCGGAATGAGCCTTCTGTTTGAAAAGATTATGAAATATCGATTTTTCGAACAGTAAAAACTCCCTTTTTCAAAAATATATTTATTTTGAAAAGTAAGTCATCTATCAGTAATTAAAAAAAAATCCCAACTAGAAATACCCCCCCTCCCTCTAAAAATACCACCCCTCTAAAAAACCACATCACCGATTATGGGGGTACAATTTCTGAAACCCATATTTTTGGATACTTTTTATATTAATTTTAAAAATTAGACTAGACAGTTCGAAATTGCGAATGCTGAATTCTGGAAAAAAAGAAAAAATCGGAAAGTTTTTCTAAGTAAATTTTTTACTTCAGTGGGCCCAAATTACCCTAAAAAAGTATGTTTTTGCAAAAACAAAAATTAAATCTCGGAACAAAATGGGTTAAATATCTCAAACGTCCGAATATCGTGTAAAACCGTTGTATGGAGGGTATACGAAAAAGTAGACCTACATAAACAATTTATGCCAGAGGAGTTGATACCACCTTTTACGAATACTAGATTTGAATGAATCGCATTAAAAATATAGAGAGGTATACAGGGTGAGATGAAAAAAAATGCAACCGATTTCAGACTGCTGTCATTTCTAAGCCACTCGTCCGACAGCTGTTAAAATTATTCCAGTGACAGCACATTATATTGTGAGAATTTTCCAGAAAAAAAAGTTATTCGCGATGGAATTCAAGCGTGATAGTGGCTATCGTTAGAGCACTCCAGAATTTAAATGTGGATAAATATTTTGTGTCTCGTACCATCGCTCGTTACCGTGATACTGGTAGCGTAGCCCGACGTCAAAGAAGTGGATGGAAGAAAACAGCAACATCAGCAGAAATGGTTCGAAAAGTTAAGAAACGAGTTGATCAAAGTCCGCTTCGCAATGGCCGAAAAATGGTTCGTGAGATGAACATTTAGCAATATTCCATTCGGTAAGTATTGAAAAATGAGCTCGAGGTAAAGCCATTGGAATTCCAAAAAGTGCAAGAACTTACCACCAAAATCTCCAGATACCAATTCATTGGACTATTGTGTCTGTAGTATTTTGGAAAGCACGGTTGGCACTAAACAATACCAAAGTGTCGATCACCTCAAGCAAGCGCTTGGCCGGGAATGGGCCAAAATACCGCAGAGCAACATTCGGACAGCGTGTGGCGGTGTCATTACGAGACTTCTTATTATGAAAAATTAGCTAAGTTTGACAAGGCCGAACTTTTAAAGCCCTCTACCATTTAGAAAGAACTTGCAAAATGTAAAATAAAAAACCCGTTGAAAATGAAATTTAAACAAGTAAAAAATCTGGAAAATTCGGCCAGACCGAAACCTACAATTTGGATAGTAGCTAATGTAAAAATATGTCTGTAAATGCCGAAATTCCAGTATTCGGTGGTATGCGTCCTTTCTGATATTAGAAACATTCAATCCAAACAATTCTGTTAAAAAAAGTTGGCTTCTAACATCTCGAATATCAGTAGAATAGGGGCAGGCCATAGAGAAACGTTGACATACACAGAAATTGGAATCCAAATGCTGATTTTTTAGTAATTCCGTTAGCAAATGTGGCTAATATCGCCAAAATACCAAATATTGGGAAGTACCTTTGTATGGGACTATAGGAAAACAAGACGTGGATATTATGAGCCCTAAATACTGAATTTTAAGGTTTTCTGTTAAAAAGTGTTGCTACCAAAAATAGGGAGGTGCAGTTATATTAGAGCTATACGAAAATGTGGTCCTGAATAGGCAATTTTCAATCACAGAAGAAGGCACGAAATACCAAATTTGAAAAAAATCCAGTGAAAAGTGTGATTAAAAGCATCAAAATGCCGAATATATGAAGGCCCTTTTATATGGGGTTTATACCAAAACTTGGACCTGCATTTATAATTTTTTGTCATAGGTTGTAGTACCCATTAAGATTTTCCAATACAAAATCATAAAAATACCAAATATTGAGAGGTACGAAAACGTGGACTTCTCACTGGTAAAATACACATGTGTGCAAAATTTCTGATCAAGAATATACATATACTTTGTTAGGTCTGACATGAGTATTTCGAGGAGTTACGGAGGCAAAGACAAAGTTATATACCCTCCATTGTATGGCTGAATGTGCGCAACTGTCAATCTCAAGATTACTAATTCAACCGCTTCATTAGTGTTCTAAAAATAGTACAACTTTTACTATTCTTATTTGTGGGCTTTTGGTGGTAGGTTGGTAAGTACTTACTCCCTATGATACGTTCGTGTTCAAATTAGAGGCTCTCTACGTAGTTAGTGCCAAAGTGCAGTTAATACACCTTCGTTTTATGAGACTTTCACCAGAACAAGCAGATTTCGAATTAAAGAATTACAACCCAATCATTTCCATTTTTTCGATCGAAATTCTCCTCAGGCCTTCATTAAAATCGCATTTTACCTAGGATTCTTCCCAAGATTTCACACAACAACAACAACAGCAAAATTTAATTTTCAAATTTATGGCAAAGAAGCAAACATAACACGATGTCTTTCCCCAAGACCACTGGCAAAATAGCACGAAAGGAAAACTGGGTTAATGAAATATCACACCAGAAAACAATGAGAAGAAAATGAAAGCCCCTGAAAGTAGTAGAAAGTAGTCAGCCTCCAACCAGTAAACTCTCGAAAGACATGAAAACCCAACCGAAAAAAAATAAAAGAATCCAAGTTTTTTTCTTTTTCTTCTTTTTACTCGAAGTTCTCTAAGAGAGTATTTTTACACTTGGCTGGCTTACAAATTTGTTTAATTTCATTTCAATTTGTTAAAAAGCTTTCTTAAGCGTTGCACATTATTTTTGCCACAGGAGTTTTTTTTTCTCGTTTTCTTTTTCTTTTTTTCATCTCGCACTAAGAATTTGTGTTCTTTTATTTGCCAGGGACACTGGCAGGCAAAACCACCAAATGGTGGTGGTGATGCTGGGTAAACGGAATGTAAGCCACAGGCTCAAAACAATGTAACAAAGAAAATCTGTTGTTATACGTTTTGCGCCCCAGCCACCAGGCGTTTTCCAACACCAAATGAACAGAATACCAACAACACAACATTTGTAGGAAAACAGCAGCACCAGCAACAACAACAAGAAATAGTGCCAGAAATGAAAGGCTATCACAAATGGTTAAACAACAATGTTGGTAGCTTCGCACTCCCTTGGCTTCTTACATTTTAGCAGGGCCAGCAGCAAATGATAGCTGCTGCCTTACCTTTCTCCAATGGGGAAAACTGGGGAGAGATGAGAGAGATCTTTTTCTGTTTTGTCACCTTTTTGTAGATTTCACGCTTTTTTGGAATTCCTTTTCTTCTCTTCTTGTTGGCAGAATTACGGGAAGGCCAGTATTGTTGTTGTTGTAGTGTAAGGTAAACAGCAATTTGTTGTGCATATAAATGCATAAAGATTGCGTGCGGTTAAGCATTTCTGCAGAACCAAACAATTCTCACATTGTGTGGCGTTCGGTCAATGTATGCCAGCAGATAGCAGTTGGATCGCAGTGGTATGGAAATTAAGTTAAGTGTTCTCACTGAAAAAGGATTTCCGGACGTAAATTTTCGACATGTGAAAAGACTCCGGATAATAAGTTTACGCTAAAAAATAACTGTGACAATCGAAGGAATTTGAAAGTAATATAAGTAAAACCAGTAAAGAAATGACCTACACTACTATGCATTTTTAGCTGTTCTAATCGTCAGGAACGTATACATCAATGCATTTCGAAACCATTTTGGGAGCCCTACTTTAAAAAATAAAAACAATTTTCCATACAAAAAATAAAAATAGCTGAATAGTAAAGATTTCGGCGGTCCGGGCACCAAAGGCCTTGCTACCCATAACAATCAGACGTTAATATTGGGGATTTGTCTGAAGTAAATCATGTCACGGTAATGGTAATTAAATACGTATTATGGCCTCAAGGCGGTTTAACTTTGAAATCTGATTGAAATACTATATGGAAGCTATCTATGGATCTAGCATATCTATGGGATAGCATATCTATGGGATCTATAGCTATATGCAAATCGATTTGATCCAAACTTGGCATACTGTATTCTTCCCCGAACCTGGTAGTATGATCCAAAATTCAATCTACTGACATACACGTGTTGCCGTTGATGTATAATTATACCCTCCACCTTGGAAAGGAGAGTATATTAACTTTGTCATTCCGTTCGTAACATCCCTAAATATTCGTCGTAGACCCCATAATATATATATATGTTCATAATCAGCATAAAATTCTAACGATGTCCGTCTGTCTATTGAAATCACGATACAGGCCACATTATTTGACGTAGAGCGTCAAAATTTAGAAGAATAATTTGTGTTGTGTCTAGGATGGTTGGTATTGGATATATATTGGTCCACGTTTTGATATAGCCCTCATATAACGGTACCTCCCGATATTCGGTATTTTGATGATTTTTTCACGGATTTGTCTGAGAATTGGTATTTGTGGGTCATAATGGGTCATAATGGGTCCTAGTTCGTGTGGCGGAACGTTGTATGTATAGGTCCACGTTTTAGCCACATATAACGGTATCTCCGATACTGGGTATTTTGATGGTTTTTCTCACATTTTCTCACGGATTTGTCTAAAAATTGAAATTAGTTAGTCATAACAGGTTCTCGCTCCGTTGGCGAAACATTGTATGTATAGGTCCACGTTTTTGTATATCCCTATATAGCGCTTCCTCCGGTATTCGGTATTTTGATGATTTTTGCCACATTTATCCCACGAATATGTTTAAAAATTGGTATTTGTAGATCATAAATGGTTCTTATGTTTTCTTTACCCTAAGGTGGAGGGTATTAAAAGTTCGGCCCGGCCGAAATCAATTTTATACCCCCAGCCTTGAGTTGTGATTATTCTAACCGTTAACCCTTTATGGGGGAGGTTCCGTAGCAGTTGGTCAATATTGTCCAATTCGATTAATATTTAGATATAACAAGTTGTATAGAATCGCCGACTTGTTTCGCAAGTTATGACAGATATAAGTATTGGAAATTGTGACCCTTTGTGGTTGAGGTACCAGAACGGGTTGGCAGATATATATCATCTTCACAACAGATTTCGCATTAGCAAAGTTGTTTGGATGTGTGAAATTTAAAGAACATCGGATGCTTATTTCGAGTCCTTTTAGCGTTTTTTTTTTTTTTGAAATGTTGATCCCTTTGTGGGGGAATTACCAGACGGAGTGCGCAGATATATCCCATTTTCACAGCAGATCTTGTTTTAATAAAAATAATGGAATTTGTGAAATTTGATGAGAACCGGATATTTATTTAGGATTTATGATCGTTTTGGTTTTTCAAAATTGTTTACTCTTTGTGGGAGAGGTTCCGGAAGGAACGGTCCGATCTCTGCCATCTTTATAACAGATCTTGCGTTGACTGAAATACTGAGATGTGCCAAGCCTGAATGGAATCAGATATTAATTTCGCGTTTTATGAGATTCATGGGCATTCAAAAGGTTGACCTATGTGGAGGAGGTACCAGATATTGCCCATCTCCGAACTCGATCTAAGTTTGACAATAATATTATGATGTTCCAAGTTTGGATCAAATCAGATACTGCCTTCGACAGTTATCGTGCGATATCCACTCCAAATGTCCTCAAAACGGATTTGGTCCAAAGAGGCCTATGGTCTAAAACCGTTATTTAGAGAGGCACGTTTTGACCATATCTAATGATATATATACCCTCTCTAGCCATATGGCTGAGGGTATAGTGAAGTATATCGGCCACTTTTCCGACAAAGTTTCACAATTTCCAACGAAATCATGGATGTAACCCACATAAAAAGAAAGAATTAGTTCAAACCTCAGATAGTTAAACATTGGCCTACTCCTTCCGCCACCTCCCTCTAAAAGGACAAAGGTTGAAAATAATCAAAAAAAATTTTTTTCACGAAATTTTCTCAAAGTCAGCATTTGGACTATGCACCTCCTACCTACCCAAATTTATTATTCGAAGTTCGTAAGGGATACTACAGCCTATGACAGAAAATTGTCTGTGCAGGTCCACGTCTTCGTATAGTCCCGATGTAACGGAACCCCCGATATTCGGTATTTTGATGATTTTAGCAACATTATTTACCGGATTTTTTTCAAATTTTGTATTTGAAGTTCGTAATGGATACTACAGCCTATGACAGAAAATTGTCTGTGCAGGTCCACGTTTTATAACCCCCATGGTACCTCCTTATATTCGGTATTTTGATGATTTTAGCTACATTATAAATAGATTTTTTTCAAGTTTCGCATTTGAACATTGTAATAGCTTCTGACAAAGGTTGCCTATGCAGGTCCACGTCGTCGTATAGACCCTAATATACGGCTACATTCGGTATTTTTAAGATTTTAACAGAATTTTTGACGGATTTTATTTTTTTGAAAATTGTTAAATTTTTACCAAATGGAGGAGGGTATTCAAAGTTCGTCCCGGCCGAACTTGTAGCTTTTTTACAACCCTCGTATTTGTGACCAGACACACACATTCTGTATCGCCATGACTCATTACTTTGCAATGAGCAAGGCAAGTTCGTTTATTTTAAGAAATAACCCATACCTTGTAAATCGGTTCCAAAGCTTCCAAATTCTTGCTTGGCATAAAACTTGTCAGAGTTTACCGACTTTGGAAATTTTCAATTTATCCCAAATGAAATTGAAACTTACCTTTGTTTATTAAAGTTGTGTATCTATATTCTGAAAGAAAAGAAATAACTTTCTTTATTATAGGCCCAATGTTTAAAATGATTTAAATTAACAAAGGTAAATTTTTTAAATTACAACTTTCGTTTCTCTAGGAAACCTTGACATGTGCTAGCAACTTCGTTAATGGTCCTAACATATCACCCTCGTTCACGAGAAATACATACAATATTTTCTTCAAAAATAGAATATACTAATGGCAAATAATTTATAAATAAAATGCCGATAAATACGTATAAAAAATCTACATAGTAACCCTAAAAAATATTCAAAAAATAATTTAAATATTTTAAAGTTATTATATTTATCAATGTATTTTATGTATTTTTTAATATATTTACATCAATTTTGTAAATAATAATAATTTTCAGAGAGTGTGACTAGCTGAAAAAATACAATTCTATTCTATGTTTTTATCCTTTATCCAAGGGACTCATCGTGCTTTTAAAATGCACACATTCATGGTAGCCTGTGGTACTATGAGAATTAATTAGAAAAAAAAAAACAATTTCCTAATGTGTAAACTTTTTAACTACAAGAGTTTTAATTCATTTATATTGTACCTCTCGACGCAGTGCGTATTTGGAAATTAGGTCACTTTCCTTTATAACTGGCATATAAAGGGCATGAGTATATATAGTATTCCTAAAACTTTTGGGATAAAATGCCATATGGGACTTTGATAAGGCGGGGAGGTCATTCTTAATCAGTGTACAGGGTGAGATGAGAAAACTGCAACCAAGTTCAGACTGCTGTTACTTCTAAGCCACTCGTCCGACAGCTGTTAAAATTATCCCAGTGACAGCTCATTATATTGTTTACAAGCGTACAAAAGCATTTTGGTGAGAATTTTTCGGAAAAAAAGTTATTCGTGATGGAATTCAAGCGTGAGAGAGTGATTTCTTTATATTTGGCTGGAAAACCACAAGTGGCTATCGTTAGAGCACTCCAGCATTTAAATTTGAATAAATCTTTTGTAGCTCGTACCATCGCTCGTTACCGTGATACTGGTAGCGTAACCCGACGTCAAGGAAGTGTACGGAAGTAGAAACAGCAACATCAGCAGAAATGGTTCGAAAAGTAAAGAAGCGACTTGATCGAAACCCGCGTCGCAGTTGCCGAAAAATGGCTCGTGATCTGAACATATCGCAATATTCCATTCGGCAAATATTGAAAAATGAGCCATTGAAATTCCAACAAGCAAAAAAGCTGTAAGTTCGACCGGGCCGAACTTTGAATACCCTCCACCATTTGGAACGAATTCGGCAATTCTCAAAAACAATAAAATCCGTTAAAATCTTAGAAATACCGAATGTAGCCATTACATTAGGGTCAATACGACAACATGGACCTGCATTTTTTCATAAGCCATAGCAATATTCAAATGCGAAACTTAGAAAAAAATCGGTGAATAATGTAGCTACAGTCATCAAAATACCGATTATCGGGAGGTACCGTTATATGGGGGCTATACGAAGACGTGGACCTGCTGTAGCAACCTCAAATACCAAATTTAAAACAATTCCGGTGAAGAATGTCGCTATAATCATCAATGAATCTATCTATGAATATCGGGAGGCACCGTTATATGGGCTATAGACGTGGACCGGCACAGACAATTTTCTGTCTTAGGCTGTAGTATTCATTTCGAACTTCAAATACCAAATTTGAAACAATTCCGGTGAATAATGTCGCTAAAATCATCAAAATACCGAATATCGGGAGGTACCTTTATATTGGGGCTATATGATAACGTGGACCTACATGGCCCATTTACGAACTTAACCTTCCTACTGGCAAAATATATATGTTTGCAAAATTTTAGCCTTCTATCTCAATTCGTTCGAATGATAGCGTGATTACAACAGACAGACAGACGGACATGGTCTCAGAATTTTACGCAGATCAAGAATATATATACTTTGTAAGGCCTGACATGAGAATTTCGAGGAGTTACAAACGGAATGACAAAATTAATATACCCTCCATAGTATGGTGGAGAGTATAAAAAGTGCAAGAACTTACACCGCACCAAGAAGAAAATAGACTCAAAAAAGAGCTAAAGAGTGGCTTCGCTTGGCCGAAAGGGGTGAACTGCCGAAATTGGTTTTCTGATGAGAAAACAGCAGTTTGTAAACAAACAAAATGATCGTGTTTACTTGCCAAAGAGGTCAGCTAAAAATGTGCACCTTCGCTTGGCCACCATAACTCAAGCACCGGCCATGGTGATGGTGTGGGCCGCCATAACAGCCGATGGTCGCTCTCCGCTCGTATTAATTGAACGTGGCATCAGAATAAATGCCGAATATTATCGCAAAAATATTCTGGAGGGTGTATTAAAGCCTTGGGCACGCAAACATTTTGGCCGCAAACCTTGGACATTCCTACAGGACTCAGCACAATTGTACTCGGCACGCGCCACCCCAGAATGTTAACAAAATGAGGTTCCTCGCTTCATTTCCATCGCACAATGGCCACTTAAATCTCCGGATACCAATCCGTTGGAGTATTGTGTCTGGAGTATTTTGGAAAGCAAGGTTGGCACTAAAAAATACCAAAGTGTCGATCATCTGAAGCAAGCGCTTCCCCGGGAATGGGCCAGAATACCACAGAGCACCATTCGGGCAGCGTGTGACGGTTTCGTTGGCTGTTTGAAGGCCATAATTTGTGTCAAAGGTGACTAATTCGAACAAATCTAAACTTATTCTAAAATGTCATGCTATTTCCGACATTTATTTGCTTTCATTCAATAAAATTTAAAAAAAAATAAATTATGACGTTTGACTTTTTTGCAGTTTTGTTATCTCAACCTGTATAAAAAAAAATTGGTTTTTATTATGAGAGAGACCATATATGGTATTCCATTGAGGGACACGTTCTGTAACGCGATGTGGGAAGATGTTCTGGGATTTTTTTGAGCAAAAAAATGACACCCAATGTAAAAATATATTTCGAGTCAGCAATCTTATCAGACAGGGTATAATAAATGTCTGGTATTCTGGTCTTTAATAAATTCCAACAAGCTGAAACTCCCTTCAATTGGTGTGAGACATTTGAGTTGTTAAATACTTTGTACGTTTGTGAGGGTGGTACCGGGAAAATTGGTCCGATTTTTTCTGCTCTCATTCTAGTTCTAGTGTTTATTAAAATATTAAAATGTGCATAATTTGAATGACATTTAGGTATCATTTCGATTCTTATTATTTATTGGATATGTTTTGCTGTAGATACTAGGGTCTTTTTGCTTATCTTTTCCTGGAACCGATTTATTTCAATGCGGAATATAAAAAAAAATCTCTAACCATTCATATTTCAAACATTATTATTCAAATAACTACTCAACATTAACAGAACGCTTCCCCAACGACTTGACTGACAGTTGCAGAACAAGTGTCAGGAAAAATAACGTAAAATATCACCGAAATAAATGAATAGAAAAATTGAAAGAAATTTGACTTATGCGTTTGGCAAAGTATGGCAAGATGGTTAGAAAGACTAAAGCGGCGATGATGATTGCCGATGGTAGATAAATGACATGTCAATATTTTGCCTTTGCCTTCACGATTGATTGTTAACATCAAGAAACGCCAGGAGTTCGAGAAATATTTCATGAGATGAGAGCGAGTGTGTATTGTAATAACATGAATACTCAAAATGTCATTCTCGAAGAGTACAAGTAAAAAAAATACCCTCACTTAAACTGCAATGCATTCTACACTTCAGAGCACTCCTTTGGCTGGTCATGGCTCGAGATGACATAGATGAATACGAAGGTTTTCAATGGTTAACTTGAAAATCGAATAGCTTTCGAACATTTATGCTCCAGTTTTTCCCGTTTCCCTCATTGTGGCCAACTACCAATGAAGGATGAGCAAAGATTCTCCATTTCGAGGTAATGCTGATGATGCAGCTGTCATTTACAGAACTGCACGAATGATTGGTGGCACTAACGTTTAATTTTTTTTCTTTTCTTCATTTGTTTCCTCAGTTTTGCGTAACGCTCTGAAGATATTTGTGTCTAATGGTAAAAGAACAAAAAAAAACGAGAAAAAGGAGGAAAACAAAAATGAGTCCTACCAAGTGAGTGGCTGTGTGATGGTTAACGAGCATTTATTTGAAAAGTTGTTATGGAACTGTAGCACCGAACTGTGTTCAAAAGTGCTTTGTCATAAATTAATGAGTTCGATGTGAGAGAGGGGCCAAATTGAAAACAATTGAAAAATTGATAGAAAGCTAAAACAAGCTAAAAAACAAAGGTCATGTGTCAGAAACAATGGCAGCAGGAGTAGAAAAAGATCTGTGTGAATTGATATTGCTTAGAGTCGTAGATAAATCGCTACCAATTTCTCATTACCAAATGTTATCCTTAATAGATTTTAAACAATAACTGAATCTGCGGCATTTTTTCTGTTATTACCTATATGTCCTCCGATTTGCTATTCGAACAAAATTGGGATTTTTATTTTGTCGAATTTGTTGCCAAGAAAATATATTTGAAGCTTATCCAGTTGGGAACAGAGGGTTAACATTGAGACTAGAGTTACATAAGGGACATTTTATAATCTGCATCGATATTGAACATTATTATTATCGATATTGAAACACCTAACTGGCACTCCGGGTGCATCATGAGACCAACTCCTTCTGAAAAGACTACATCGACAAACACGGTTTAAAAAGAAAAAACAAGTAAAAACGCTGCTAAGTTGGGCCGGGACGAACTTTAAATACCCTCCACAATTTCGAAAGAACTTGAAAAATTTCAAAAAATTCCGAAAACTACCACTCAAATGAAAACCGCATTAGGTTTTAGGGTTGCCATGCTAAGTGTAAAATAGGGTTATACGAAGACATGGACCTGCATACAAAAAATTTTTTCATAGGCTGTAGTACCCATTACGAACTTCAAATACGAAATTCGAAATAATTCGGTGAATAATATCGCTAAAATGATGAAAATACCGAATATCGGGAGGTACCGTTATATGGGGACTGTACGAAGACGTTGGCATGCATAGTACCCACTAGGATCTTTCATTACGAAATTTGAAACAATCCTGGTGAATAATGTCGCTAAAATCGTCAAAATGCCGAATATCGCGAGGTATCGCTTTATGGGGGCTATATGAGACTTAGACCTGCATACAAAAATTGTTATCATAAGCCGTAGTACACATTACGAAATTAAAATACCACATTTGAAACAAATCTGGTGAATACTGTCGCTAAAATCGTCAAAATGCCGAATATCGGGAGGTACCGTTATATGGGGGCTATACGAAGACGTGGAGCTACATGGCCCCGAAGCTGCCTACTGGCAAAATAAACATGTCTGCGAAATTTTAACCTTCTATCTCGATTCGTTCGAAAGATAGCGTGACGGACAGACAGACACACAGACAGACGGACATAGCTAAATCGACATTTAAACTGAAACATTGGACCGAAAAATGTCGAAATATGGAGAGGAATTAAAAATATGGAGAGGAATTTTAATTCAGAAAATAGTGATAATTTGCTAATTCCGGTTTATAAATGCAATACTAAATTAAGGTCCTTAATTGGCAAATTTCCGCAGCGTGTGTTATTATCCTCTAAGACCCGGAATCAAACAATCAAATTTTATAAATTCGTTAACCTTGAGACACCGCTAAATATTGAAGCCATATTGAAAATTCTTTGCACGAATATATCATTTTTATATGCTGAATATATGGAAGTACCGCTTTTTGAGGGCTGTGCATAAACGGAACGGATTTGTAATTTGAAGAGATTTATTATTCTTTTGCGAGAGGTACAAGAATAATATTTTTCATTTTCAATCCTAAGTCTGACACAAATTCTACCTCGGATTAAGTTTAGTTTGTATTGAATACGTAATTAATTTTATATGCGATTTATTTGACATTTTGTTAAGCTTCTGTGGGGCACGTACCAGAAGAGTTGGCAAAATCGAACATTGATGTTCCTATTTAAGGGAGTAATTTTCATTCGAAGTATACTAATAAAGCTTGAAAATTTGTATGGAAGTTACTAAAAGGAGTGGAGTCGTCATCATTCGGACCTGACTTAAGTTTTATGATGTTATTAGACTTCACCCTACTTGCAATATATTAGGTACTCCCTTCGCTTCACACATCGTCATATTTCTATCACCCGCACACTATCTCGTAGCCACCATCGGAGAGTCAAAAACAAGTTAAAAAGAATACCTCCGACAGATGTATACCCTCAGCCAATGTTCGATTATTTAAACAAAAAGGGTGAGATAAAAAAAAACTTCAACAAAGTCAAACGCCATAATTTTTACATTTTTTTTTTTAAATTTTATTGAATGAAAGCAAAAAATGTCGGAAATAGAATCACATTTCAGAATAAGTTTAGATTTGTTCGAATTGGTCACCTTTGGCACGATTTATGGCCTTCAAACGGCTAATGAAACCGTCACACGTTGCCCGAATGTTGCTCTGCGATATTTTGGCCCATTCCCGGCGAAGCGCTTGAGGTGATCGGCACTTTGGTATTTTTTGGTGCCAACCTTGCTTTCCAAAATAATCCAGACACAATAGTCCAACGCAGATTTTGGTGGCCATTGTGCGCTGAAAATGAAGCGAGAAACCTCATTTTGTAACCATTCTTGGGTGGCGCGTGCTGAGTGCGATGGTGCTGAATCCAGTTTTAATGTCCAAGGTCTGAGGACAAAATGTTTGCGTGCCCACGTCTTTAATACACCAGAATAATTTCGCAAAAATATTCGGCAATTATTCAATTAGTACGAGCGGAGAGCGACCATCGGCTGTTATGGCGGCCCACATAATCACCATGGCCGATGCTTGACTTCTGGTGGCCAACCGAAGGTGCATATTTTCAGCAGATCTCTTTGGCAAGTAAACACGATCAGTTTGTTTGTTTACAAACTGCTGGACAACGAATGTTTTCTCATCGGAGAAAACCAAATTCGGCAGTTCACCACTTTCGGCCGAGCGAACCAACTCTTTAGCTCTTTTGAGTCTAGTTTCTTCCTGTTGCGGTGTAAGTTCTTGTACTTTTTGGAATTTCAATGACTTTACCCCGAGCTCATTTTCAATATTTTCCGAATGGAATATTGCGATATGTTCAGATCACGAGCCATTTTTCGGCCACTGCGACGGGAGTTTCGATCAAGTCGCTTCTTTAATTTTCTAACCATTTCTGCTAATGTTGCTGTTTTCTTCTCTACTCCCTTGACGTCGCTACCAATGTTACATTTAAATGCTGGAGTGCTCTAACGATAGCCACTTGTGGTTTTCCAGCCAAATATAAAGAAATCACGCTTGAATTCCATCACGAATAACATTTTTTTCTGGAAAATTCTCACTAAAATGCTTTTGTATGCTAGTAAACAATATAATGAGCTGTCACTGGAATAATTTCAACAGCTGTCAGACGAGGGGCTTAGAAATGACAGCAGTCTGAAGTTGGCGGCACTTTTTTTTATCTCATCCTGTATGTGAACCGAGGTGTTATTGAATATATTTACCGTAGCTGTATGAAAGGTAGTACGTGGCACTAAAATGTTAATTGTGGTCGACATTGGTGTGTAGGTTTAAGGTTTATTTATGTAAGGAATTGAGTTGGAAGTCTTAAATTTGAAATTAAGATCACCTTTTGTGGGAATTGGTTGATATATGGCGAGGAACTTAGAAGAAACTACTAAACCCTACGGAACCTTGATGTTGCAAAGGATAAGCAAACTAAACTTTAAGAATATGTGTGCTAGAAGTACTAAAGTGCACTAAATTTGGTACCATTTAGAATTATAGAAAAAAACCTTGAAATTTGATATGAGAATGAAGTCTGAAAAATAGTGTTGATATAAGGAGGGGATTTTTCATATGTGGGATAGTGCTTGAAATTTAAAAATTTCCATTAGGGTTAATTTAGGGTGGGAGGTGGAAATTATTCATCCAATTTATAACTTGATAATGATGAATTGCGATCATTTATTTAATACATTCTATTTGGATAAAAAAAAATTCTCTTAACATAAATTCAGTTAAAACAAATTTCTTATTCCGTATACAAAGTAGCGGCCACTTGCTAGTTATGAAATAAAAAAATAATTATCTAAAACCAGATATTTTTTAAAATCTCTTTAAAATGAAAATTGAACCATTATTAAATTAATTTCTTTGACAAAAAAAAAAAAAATTAAATTAACGCCACTTTCCAATGTCGCTTTCCAAACCCACCCTGACCACTTTTTAAATCTTAGCACATCATTAAGTAAATTTACCATACGTTTCCCAATAAATCACATTTCATGCAATTAAAGCGTCTTTTCCACGATTATTATGCAGTTGCTTCTTATGGCAAAACAAAACAACGGCAAAAAACATGGAAACAAGAAAGAAAGATGAAAGGCAAAATCCTTTTTAAATCTTTAGCGCATTGTTGATTAAAGGAATGACCAAAACCACTTGTTCACCATTAAATTCCAATTCATTCAATGCCGATGCTGATGCAGCGAAGCAATGCAGTTCTTAATTCGTATTGCAATGGCATCGGTTAGCTGGTCGCTGGTAATGGGCATGGTGATGGTTTTGAGCGACCTGCTGTTGCTGCTGATGTCGCTGCCATCGCCGCCAACGATCGATTGGTCGCTCAGTCATCTTAATTTAAAGTGATTTATTTGCATTCTGTTTTCCATGCCATCTACCGCAGATTGTCAATAAAACATCTTTGGTGAATATTGGCGATTTCTCATTTCGTATCGCCTCGAATCGAATGGCATTGCAACGCAACGCACCGCATCGGCTTGGTTCGATTCGGCTCGTCTCGATTATTGTTGGAATTGTTTGTTGTTTATTTTCATTTCGAGGCAGTGCATATTTTAATTGCATTTATTTTTATTTTGTTTTTCTGTTTTTCATTACGTCTCGGTTGGCCGTGTCGTTGAGTGAGTTTGCGAAATCCTTTTTGGCGTTATTTTTTTGGAGTTGCCTGTTTAATGTGCTCTTCTCTTTCGGCGGCCTGGCCGCACTCTCTCACTTGCCTTTCGATAAACATTATTTAAGTTGTTTAATGTGTAAATATTTGCACCCTGATTGTATTATCGTGTTTTTAATGTAAACATTTTCGCAGACGCTTGAGGTTCAGACTTATTGTTGTTATTCACTTTGGGTGGCTGGCATGGAGATGGGGTTATATGTGAACGGATGGTTTATCATAATGACATCGCTACAATCAATGGCAAGTATCTTTTGTCGATGGTCTGTTGTTTGTGGCAACAGGGAAAGTTTGGAGATTTCCAAAGTAATGC
Source organism: Musca domestica (assembly GCF_030504385.1). Classification (NCBI taxonomy): domain Eukaryota; kingdom Metazoa; phylum Arthropoda; class Insecta; order Diptera; family Muscidae; genus Musca; species Musca domestica. The sequence goes on along the minus strand of NW_026712237.1, from coordinate 1,105,153 downwards.
AGACAATGTTTATTTTGGAAAAAATGGAAAAGGAGGTTTACCCATTACTACCAACATATTCCATATAGATTCAGGGTTCTGCTAATGTTTTATGGACAGATTTTCTTGTTCAATGCTATTACTATTTATCCTCGAGCTAGGACTTGAGCAATATTGGCCCACTCCATTTGGAACCGCTCCAACTAAAGTTCGAATTTTTTATGAAAAAATACAAATCTCATATTGAGCGGTGGGAGTACACATCGTTATATCTAGATACGACTAAGGTCAAGTTCGAAGATATCGGCCCACACTCACATAAAAAGAATTGAGCAGCTGCTGGTGTTGTTAAAATTTAATTCGTGATAATATTTATATCGGATTGAGGCCAGGAGTTATCACTGAGAATATTGTCCCGTTTTTTTCTCGTACCTCCCACAAAAAGTCAAAATTTTCTCATATTTTATTAAGCCCTCCACCTCAAAAAGGAGGGCATATTAACTTTTTCATTCGGTTTTTAACATATCTAAAAATTCGTCGACCCCGCTATATTTATTATCAGCATAAAATTCTGAGTCGAAATAAAGATGTCCATCTGTCTGTCAAAATTTGGCAGAACAATTTGCTTTGTGTCTGGGATGATTGATATTGAAAATAAGATATATCCGTCCACATTTTGATATATCCGCCATGTAACGGTGTCTCCCGATATTCCGTATTTTGATGATTTTTGCCACATTTTTTCCTGGATTGGTATTTGTAAGTCATAATGGGCTCTAGCTCCGGTGGCTAAACATAGTATGTATAGGTACACGTTTTCGTATAGCCCCCACATAGCGGTACCTCTCGATATTCGGTGTTTTGATGATTTTTGCCACAGTTCTCCACGGATTTGTCTAAAAATTGCTATTTTAGTTCATAACAGGTTCTAGCCCTGGTGGTAGAACATTAAATATTTAGGTCGACGTTTTCCTATAGTGCACATATAAAGATATCCGCCGATATTCGGTATTTTGATAATCATAGTCACATTTACCCACGAAACCGTTTAAAATTTGATATTTAAGTTTTCTCGAAAGATTTGGTAGATGGCACTCTTTAAAGTATAAAATTGTCTAAAGAGGTTCCCGTTTTGGTATTGGCCCCCATATAACAAACAATATGATCGTGTTTACTTGGCAAAGAGGTCAGCTGAAAATGTGCACCTTCAGTTGGTCACCAGAACTCAAGTGCCGGCCATGGTGACGGTGTGGGTCTCCATAACAGCCGATGGTCGCTCTCTGCTCGCTCTCTGCTCGTATTAATCGACCGTGGCATCAGAATAAATGCCGAATATTATCGCGAAAATATTCTGGAGGGAGTATTAAAGCCTTGGGCACGTAAACATTTTGGCCGCAGACCTTGGACTTTCCAACAGGACTTAGCACCATCGCACTCAGCACGTGCCACTACAAAATGAGGTTCCTCGTTTCATTTCAAGCGCACAATGACCACCAAAATCTATGGATACCAATCCATTGGACTATTGTGGCTGGATTTTGGAAAGCAAGATTGACACTAAAAACTACCAAAGTGTCGATCACTTCAAACAAGCACTTCGCCGGGAATGGGTCAAAATACCGCAGAGCAACATTCGGGCAGCGTGTGACGTTTTCATTGGCCGTTTGAAGACCATAACTCGTGCCAAAGGTGACCAATTCGAACAAATCTAAACTTATTCTAGAATTTGATGCTATTTCCGACATTTCTTTCTTGCTTTCAATCAATAAAATTAAAAAAATATGTAAAAGTTATTTCGTTTGACTTTGTTGCACATTTTAGATGTTGAACTTGCATCAAGCCTTTTTGGGGCTTTCGATAATGTGGATGTTCCAGTTAGGTTTTTTATTCAGGATTACTCCTAATTATTTGACCTTATATGTTCGAGTTTAGTCTTCCTGGTGAAAAGGCATAGTTGGGGTTTTACGGGTATATATTTACTATTCTCCGTTGAAAGTTATCGTCAGGACCGATACGACTTTTCATTTTCCCTTCAGAAATATTAGCATGGGTTCAAATTTGATTGTGGTTACCCACAGAAGCTATAGCAATTTCCTATGTCTTATACAATCGAGTTGTCTACGGATTATTCATAACCTCCACCGCTCCAACGGCAAATCTTAGATGAATTTGGAAATCAGTTTTTGTGTAGACTTTAAGATCACTTTGTTTTGAGGGCAGCCATATCTTCACTGTTTATACGACCATGTGTAGGGCGTAGACTCTCCTTTTTAATAACATCTTCGGTCTGATGTCCATGCAGTGGATTGACTTAACTTCCATTAATACATTTGCTTATGTGTGCACATGTGTTCAGTGTGTTTGAACATATTTTCTCGGGAAAACATGCGTAAGCTTAACATTAAAACGAAATTATGAAAAAAGGTTAAAATGACGTTAAGTAAAGGAGGGAAATCATATTGAATCTAGCAATATAAATGTATGAAGACTTGCATTTACAACCGCGTACGAGTTTTTATATTTTAACCATAGGAAAGATTAACTAGTAATCAAAAAATTTTCGTTAAAGATTTTTTCCTCTTTATTCGATAATAGCAGTATATACAAATTTTCCTGAAATAATAGCATAATATTCATATTTTAAAGGATTCTGGGATTTCTTGTTTTCAATACGTTTACTACCGAATTACACATCGAAATTAGAAATCGGTTAGAATACAAAATCAGTAATGAAAGGCCAAAGTCGGCTAGGTCCGACCCAATACCCAACACCACTTGGCATATATAGTAGAGCTACATATAACAAATAAATACTTTTATAGGGAATTTTTGAGAATTAAAACATACCAAATATCAATCATATTTGAGCTTATATTACACTTGTTAGGCACAATAAATGTGCCGATCCCTATAAAATTTGGCAGTGGTATTTCTATGCTCTATCTGATAGTTGACACCAAATATCGTTGTTATGTGAGAGTATTTTACGGGTGTGAGGGAGTAAAATATGAAATCGGATGAAACATATATATGGGACCCATAACTATATATTAACCGATTTTCACCAAATCGCATACACTATCTTCAAGACCTAATTCTTTAGTACGCGCCAAAATCCATTCAATTCGGATTTATTACAGAATGCATATTATGGTTGCAATAACATCGAATTAACAATATATATGGAAGCTATAGCTATATATCATCCTATTTCGAGCATATATATTTCCAGGCTTAATTTGGTCATATGTGCAAAATGCCATACTATTTAGGCTGATATAACTGGTTTGGCCGATTATCTCCAATTTCAAATGGGATTCATACTTGGGTCAAACGAATTGCTTGTGCAAAATATCATCTGAATCAGGCAATAAATGCAAACTGCACTTTGTTTACAAAAATATTTGGACAGACGGACGGACGAGCATAGATCGACTCAGAATGTGATTCTATGCAGATCATCAAAAGGAACTATGGGTCTATCTGGTTTCCCTTTGCCTGTTAAAAGCAAATTGACAAACCCTGCCACATTGTGGTCCAGGATGTTGCCCCCATATTACGGTACCATATAATATTCCATATTTTCAATGTATTAATCTAAATATCTTACAAGGTAGGTAATTTACTTACGAAAAGAATAACGGCGTAGCACAGTAGGGTGAGATCCTCAAATAAGGAATGAGGTCGCTAAAATTATCAAAATACCAAATATCGGGAGGTACCGTTATATGTGGGGCTATACGAGGACGTGGACCTGCATAGACAATTTTTTGTCTTAGGCTGTAGTGTTCATTGCGAACTTTAAATACCAAATTTGAAACATTTCCGGTTAATAATGTCGCTAAAATCAGCAAAGTACATAATACCGTGAGAAACCATTATATGGGGGCTATACGAAAACGTACCTGCACAGACAATCTCCTGTAATATGCTGTGGTATCCATTACGAACTTCAAATACAAATTTGAAATAATTCCGGTGAATGATATCCCTAAAAATTCAAATACCGAATATAGGAAGGTACCGCTATACCAAAACGTGGACCTACATGGCCCTTTTTCAATACCAAAAGTTCTGCAGACATAATATACATTTGAGTAAAATTGTGTCAACCTACTTCATTTCGTTCCCTTTATTAACATCTCCGTCAAATATTAAATACTTGCAACTTTAAACATTCCATTATCCCACAATTTTCAATTCAAAATCCAAAGAGAATTCGATCAATAAAATAAAAAGTTAAACATTTGCGAACAAAACCAGCTTGTTATTCAAAGTGATTGAGAATTATTCCCTGCAATGTATGCATATGAGCCTTGTGTATCGCTGTATTACACACATTCTTGACTCTCTCTCTCTCTCTTGCTTTCTTTGCCTTTTAAAATTAATTTTTATACCGAGGGAATTTTTTATACGGAGGGAATATTGACTTTGCCATTCCGTTTGTAACTCCTCAAAATAATCACATGAGGATGGTTCTCGATTTTCGCCATATTTTCGAACAAAATTGTCTGAAATTTATTTTTCGTATCTAATCCTCTAGCAAACCATAGTCCAAGTATTTGGCAGTAAATGGGGTATGTAGGCCCATACTATATGGCGTACATAGGCCCTATATTACGGTACCTCCAATCCCTATAATAATCATATGGAACAAGCAATCTCCTTGAAAAAACAACAATAAATACTGTTGCCGCACCCATTTAATTGTGCCGCTTGATATTGAAAATTTAAAAAAAAAAAACTAGGTCCGGTAATACTCTTTTTAATGTACTCTCATAGGTTTTTTAATTCAAAAGAATCGAAAATTCCGAACAAATTTTAGTCTCATCTGATTTGCAGGCTAATTTCTTAACCCTTTACTGGCTTCAAAAAGAAAGGCATGTCCAATACAAAACGTAGTGTCTGTGTCTTTTTAAAATAGAAATACACCAGACTTCTCAAAAATGAATAATGCGTGGCATTAAAAATATTTTCGTTTATAATTTTGGTTTGTTTGTTTGTTCATGGCATTTTTTGGAATAAAAGTAAACTTTCTTAACAGCCAGGAAAAAATATTAGTAAAAATAAAAAATATATATATATATTTTGGGATATCGATTATTGAAGCCATAATATTTTAAAAATATAAACTTACAATCTTCAAGGACCATTTTTTATAGATCTTCATTTTCTTCTAACTTATTTCCTATTTGTTCCTCAAAGTTTTTAATCAATCAAAAAAAGGCGGTCCATATTTAGTGCTATTATTACTGAGCAATTATCAATTGCCGAGATATCGACCATGGGATATTAACGTATTTTCAGAAACGTTTCCGTAAATTAACTCTATTCATAAGAAACTAAATACAAGATTTTTAATTGCGAAAATTGACCGAATTCTCCGAGTGTAATAATCTGCAGCATAAGATCCATGCGGAATTTTCTCTTCCATTATTTGTAATGCATACAACTTAATTACATTTTTAATATCAGAAAGAAAAACACGCACGCACACACACACACCCGTTCACAAACAAAATGATGAAGAAAATAAATATTTTTAATCGACCGCCAACAAACACTGATAAAACTCATTTTTAGCCGACAATCTGTAAATCCGAAGCCGAAAAATTCGCCGGCTGCTCCAGAAAGCTGGTGAGAAGAAAATGGAAATAAAACAGCAATGGATATTACCGCCATTGCCGCCGACACCGACACCGGCTTATGCTTTTCGTAATAAAAGGAGTTTTATTTTAAGAATAATATACGAAAAAGTTAACAAATTATTATCATTTTCACCATCTCCCCAACGAAATGAAAGGCATAATGATGAATGCAAAATGTGAGAAACAAACTGTGGCAGCAGCAGCAACAACAACGGCAACTTTAATGAAGAAACTCTGGCGGTGGGTGGGGCAACAAGTGAATGGCCCACAGCGGAATGGCTAGCAAGGAGCAGCCTGCCAGCCTGGCTGCATCATTAAAATAATTAAAATGCTCACAACGAGTGTTGGAGAGAACTCTTTAATAATGAATAAATGAATTATTTATTTACTGCCGTTATATATTTACTTGCCAAGACTTTATTAAAATTCACACACGTCAATAGTTAATTAAAAATATAAATTATGATTCATTTATGTTGTTTTTCCTCTCTTTTTGGTTTTATAAAAAGAGCGAACAACAAGAAGAGAATTTATTTCGTATATTAAAACTTAATTTACCATTGTTTTCTCAAGCCATTACAAATGTCAAAATATTTACATTAATTGGCGTTTATTTGAAGAAGCGTAAGCGATAAATGAAAACAAGGAGAGATAGAAGGAAAACGTGTAACACCGGCCACGTGTAGTTTACTTTTTTCGGGAGTAATATTTTTGTTATTAGGAAAAAATGTTAGCATGTCTAGGACGGTTGGCATTGAAAATGAGATATATCGGTCTACCTTTTGGTGTAGCCGCCACATAACGGTACCTCTTGATATTCTTTATTTTGATGATTCTCGCAACAATTGTTCACGTATTTGTCTAAAAATCGGTACTTGTAGATCATAATGGGTTCTAGCTCTGGTAGAGAAATATTGTATGTATAGGTCCACGTTTACCTTCAGATATTCGGTATTTGGATGATTTTTCCACATTTTCCCACAGATTTGAGTAAAATTGGTATTTGTAGTTCGTAATGGGTTCTAGCTCCGGTGGCGAAACATGGTATATACAGGTCCTCGTTTTTGTATAGCCCTCATATTTTCCACATTTTCCCACAGATTTGAGTAAACATTGGTATTTGTAGTTCGTAATGGGTTCTAGCTCCGGTGGCGAAACATGTTATATACAGGTCCTCGTTTGTGTATAGCCCTCATATAACGGTACCTCCCGAAAGTCGGCATTTTGATAATTTTTGCCACTTCATTTTACGGATTTGTCTAAAAACTGGTATTTGTAGGTCATAATGGGTTCTAGCTCCGGCGGCAGAACATTGAATATTTCGGTCCACGTTTTCCGATAGCGCACATATAATGATATTCACCGATATATAATGATGCCCACCGATATTTACATTTACCCATGAAATTGTTTCAAATTTGGTACATACAGGGTGAGATAAAAAACTGCAACAACGTCAAACGCCATAGTTTCAATTTTTTTTTTAATTTGATTGAATGGAAGCAAAAAATGTCGGAAATAGCATCAAATTTTTGAATAAGTTTAGATTTGTTCGAATTGGTCACCTTTGGCACGATTTATGGCCTTCAAACGGCCCGAATGTTGCTCTGCAGTATTTTGGCCCATTCCCGGTGAAGCGCTTGCTTGAGGTGAACACTTTGGTATTTTTTAGTGCCAACCTTGCTTTCCAAAATACTCCAGACACAATAGTCCAACGGATTGGTATCCGGAGATTTTGGTGGCCGTTGTACGCTGGAAATGAAGTAAGGAACCTCATTTTGTAATCCAAAATGTTTTAAAGCCAAAATGTTTACGTGCCCAAGGCTTTAATACACCCTCCAGAATATTTTCGCGATAATATTCGTCAATTATTCTGATGCCACGGTCGATTAATACGACCGGAGAGCGGCCCACACTATCACCATGGCCGGTGCTTGAGTTCTGGTGGCCAACAGAAGGTGCACATTTTCAGCTGACCTCTTTGGCAAGTAAACAAGTTCATTTTGTTTGTTTACAAACTGCTGGACAACGAATATTTTCTCATCAGAGATAACCAAATTCGGCAGTTCGCCACTTTAGGCCAAGCGAAGCAACTCTAGCTCGTTTGAGACTATTTTCTTTCTGTTGGGGTGTAAGTTCTTGCACTTTTTAGAATTTCAATGGCTTTACCCCGAGCTCATTTTTCAAAATTTGCCGAATGGAATATTGCGGAAAGTTCAGCTCACGAGCCACTGCGACGCGGCTTTCGATCAAGACGCTTCTTTACTTTTCGAACCATTTCAGCTGATGTTGCTGTTTTCTTCCGTCCACTTCTTTGACGTCGGGCTACGCTACCAGTATCAAGATAACAAGCGATGGTACGAGACACAAAATATTTATTCACATTAAAATGCTGGAGTGTTCTAACGATAGCCACTTGGGATTTTCCAGCCAAATATAAAGAAATCACACCATCACCCTTGAATTCCATCACGAATAACTTTTTTTTCAGGAAAATTCTCACCAAAATGCTTTTGTACGCTTGTAAACAATAAAATGAGCTGTCGCAGGATTAATTTTAACAGCTGTCGGACGAGTGGCTTAGAAATAACAACAGTCTGAAGTTGGTTGCAGTTTTTTCATCTCTCCCTGTATAAGGACGAGGGAAGGGAGTCTCTTTCGATGCCACCCTAAGAGCTGAAGGAAGTTGTGTTTTATGGACGAGCCGGTAGGAGTCTTTCTTTAACAGACGAGCTGAAAGTAGTTTATTTTTAAGACGAGATCAAGGATTTTTCTTTAAACGGGGAGGTGATACGTTTTTTAAATCAAACTCCAAAGGAATTCTAGTATTTATAGACGAGCGAAAGGAAATCTCTTTTTTATGGATGTTTTTATAAACGATCTCAACGGGTCTCTCGGAATGGACGGTTATCCCTCGATCCTATCTCCTTGTAAAATGGTTCGCTATTAAAGTATACAGGGTTGCCCATTTTCGACGGACCCATCTGGCAACGCCATAACTTTTGACAGAGATGTCACATCGCTTAATGACATACCGCGTTAGAAGCGTCAGTCCAAGCTGATTTTTACCATGAACCAATACACGCCACGCGAGCGCTCTGAAATAGTTGAAATTTACATTCAACAGATGAAGTCAATTGTGAAAACTCAACGTGCTTTTAAAACATTAAAAAATGTGAGAAGTGCGCCTTCTAAGAACACCATTAAGCGTTTATACGAAAAATTTTCGACTGGAAAGGCTCTTTCTAATCCGAAGAGGCCATATAAAAGTCGACCAAGGCGATCGGCCGAGAATATCGCTGCCGTACGAGCCAGTGGTGAGAGGTCCCCAAGAACATCCCAAAAACGCCGTTCTCAGCAGTTGGGCATGGCTCGGTCCCGTTTGTTCCCGTACAAAATTCAATTGACGCAAAGAATGTTACCTACGGACAAACCTCGTCGATTGGAATGGGCCCAAAGGTCCGTCGAATATGGGCAACCCTGTATAATATTTTTCTCCGATCCTGAATTCTCAACTCTCACTCCCAAGTTTGCAATCTGTTCCAAATTTCTAGTTCGAATTGTTACAGTGATGTAGAATTATTATGATGTAGGAGGTACATACTCCTGAACTAGTTTGAGGAACACATGGATATAAACTCGCACTCCTTCCATTACGTGAAAGCTCATCAGGATAAACCAATGTCAATACTAGACCCACATTAGGTTTCAGGCTAGGAACAGCGACGTCGTAACGGCACAAAGGCTATCTTTACCTCGTTGCATGAGACTCGTACCAGGTCTTATTACCAAGAGACAACAGCACCGAATTAGCCATCTTTCGGACAATAATATCTAATTTCTGTGATAAGTGTCATTGGTACAGGTTCCAAAAACGATTACATCTTAATATTTTAAGTTTTAACCAAAATGATTAAGGATTGAATTCGCTGTGCTCCCTAAATACATCAACCCCACCCTCAAACAGTTTACATCAAATCCCTTAAAGAAAAGTTCCGCTTGTTCCCACAGGATAATAACACCAAAATATTTTCTTAATTAAATTTTAATAAAAGCCAAGCTACGACAAATGCTGGTTAAATTGGCAGGACGTTGTGAAAACAAACTTAAAAAAAGTGACACAAAAACCCGAAACAGTTGTCCAGGCCATTAAACAGGATAATTGTTATAATGGGGTATCTGGCTGTACAAAAACGTGTTTTAAATTTAGAACCATCCTAACCGCTACTGCCAATCTGTATTGTTGGCTGTCCCACTGACTGGCGCTGGATGGCTCACTGACTGGCTGGCTGCAAGGAATGTTTAAATGAAATTTAAACCACCTTCACCAACAAGAACAACAACGTTGGAATGCAGAATGGATAACAGATGGAGGGGTGGTGGACATCACGGGGGCAAGATAATGGTGTAGATGCTGCAACACGTTACGATTAACACGAATCTCGGCGTAAACGTGATGATAATATAAATCAGCAAAATTGGCATTTGTTGCCATCATTATGGATGACAGCGACAGGATGGCCCAAGGTGGAGGAGGAGTTGGCCAACTGATGTTGGTTGCCTGATGAAAGCGATAAAAAGGACACTGGCATTTGCAAAACAGACAAGCACACGCACACACATCCAAACGTTTTCAGAGCCACGTAACTCGCTCTCTCTGCCACTCATCCACTATATATTCATTGACTTATGTGTCTGAGAAGGACAATAGCCGTAGATGTATGCCAAATCTAATGAAAAACGAGTATGAAGGACGTTGCCTTTACAGCTACTACTGATGCTGCTGTTGCTGCAATACTGGGCCACTGGGCATGGATAAAAGCAACGATAAAATGAAGGACAATGGACCAAAGATTAACTAATGGTTTCGATACGCGCTTACTACGAATATCACCAATCCATCCTTTTTTCGTTCCTTCTGCACCTGACCATCATCAATAGCAGTTTTGATATTTTTTAATTTGCTTTTTGTTTCAACTTCCACTTTACTTTTAGCTCCAGGGCTTGGAACGTATACTCTACAGAAGTAATTGGCCAAAGCTTCGAGGTATAATGGGAATGTTATCGAATACGGAGATAAGTGTTGGGGGTCAAGTGGGGATCATATGAAGGGAGTCTAGATGAGAGGAAAGGAGTCTTGGCAAGCTGATGGCAGTCGGCGAGCTGAGAAAAATTCTGACGAACTGGAGCGGGTCCTGACGAGCTGAAGGGAGGCTTGAAAAGTTGAAGGGAGCCTGAGGGAGCTGAAAGGGGTCTTAACCAACTAAAGGGAGTCTTGAGGGAGTTTGGATAACCTTAAAGAAGTCTTGGAGACTTGCCGAGCGGGTCTAAATGAGTTGAAGGGATTATTAACGAGCTGATGAGGTTTTGACGATATGCAGTGAGTTTTGGCGAGATGCAGTAAGCCTTGACGACTTCATGGAGTGCTGGCCAAAGCTTTGAGGACCATGTGGGGATCATATGAAGGGAATCTGGATGAGATGAAAGTAGTCTTGCATGCTTAAAGGAGTCTGGGAGTCGGTGAGCTGAGAAAAATTCTGACGAACTGGAGCGGGTCTTGACGAGCTGAAGTCAAGCTTGAGAAGCTGAAGTCATCCTGAGGTAGCTGAAAGGAGTCTTAACGAGCTGAAGGGAGTCTTGAAGAACTGAAGAGAGTTTTGACAACCTGAAAGAAGTCTTGAGGACTTGACGACCGGGTTTAGATGAGTTGAAGGGGTTCTTGACGGGCAGCAGTGAGCCTTGACGCGATGCAGTTAGCCTTGACGACCTCATGGAGTGCTGAAGAGCTAAAGTGAGACTTGACGAGCTCAGGGGTGACTTTGCGAGCTGCCGGGAGTTTCGACGAGCTGGAGGGAGTTTTGGTGAGATGAAGGACATTTTGTGGAGCTGAAAAGGGTCTTTATGAGCTGAGGGGAGGCTTGAGAAGCTGAAGCGAGCCTCAAGGAGCCAAAAGAGGTCTTAACGAGCTCAAGAGAGTCTTGACGAACTGAAAGGAGTTTTGACAACCTGAAAGAGGTCTTGGGGTATTGACAAGCGAAAGCGGGTCTAGATGAATTGAAGGGAGTGTTACCGTCTGAAGGGGATCTTGGCGAGCTGCAGTTAGCCTTGAAGGGAGTCTGGAAGAGCTGAAGGGATACTTTGCGATCTAGCTGGAGTGCTAGAGGAAGTCTTGGGAGCTCGAAGAATTCTTGACAAGCTGATAGGTGTCTTGAAGAGCAGATAGGAATCTTGACGGGCTGCAGTGAGCCTTGGCGAGATAGAGTGACGCTTGACGACCTTATGGAGTGCTGACGAGTTCAAGGGAATCTTGACGAGCTGAAAGGAAAATTTGAGATCTGCCAGAAGTCTGGACGAGCTAGAGGGAGTTTTGGTGAGATGAAGGACATTTTGTCGAGCTGAAAGGGTTCTTAACGAGATGAAGGGAGGCTTGAGAAGCGGAAGGTACCCTGAAGGATCCGAAAAGGGTTTTAACGAAGTGAAGGGTGTCTTGACAAACTGAAAGGAGTTGTGACAACCTGAAACATGTCTTGGGGTATTGACAAGCGAAATCGGGTCTAGATAAGTTGAAGGGAGTATTGATGAGCTAAAGGGGATCTTGACGAGCTGTAGCGAACCTTGAAAGGAGTCTTGAGGAGCTGAAGGGAGACTTTGCGATGTAGCTGAAATCTCGACGAGCTAGAGAGATTTTTGGTGACCTACATGAAGTCTTGACGAGCTATTAGAAGTTTTGAAGAGTCGAGCTTAACTAAAGTGGTCTTTCATAGGAAAGCTGAATAGAGTCCTTGATAGAAGAGCTGAATTAAAGTCGTCTTCATAGAGCAGAACTACAAAATACGAGCTGAACTAAATGACTCCTTTGTAGACGATCTAAACTAAAAAAAAATCTTCATAGATGAGCTGAACTAAGGGTTACCTTCACAGACAAGCTGAAGGGAGTCCGTCATAGACAATCTGAAGAGAATTCTACAAAAAACGAACTGAAGGGAGAGGAGCTAAAGGGAATCCATTGTAGACGAGCCGAAAGAGACAATTTTTGGAAGATCTTCAATTTTTAAAAAATACCTGCAGTTTACCAATTAAATAGAAATACAAAAATTATGGTTTCACACATTAGCTGTTAATATCACCTATCGTCAAATTTGAGAGCCTGAAAACAACAATACAACATACATTATTTAATTAAAACTTGTTGTATGCAGATTCGAAATGAAATGAATATCAAAGCCAACTACAAAGATATTCATTTCAATCTCTTCTAGAACTGTCATAACTCTAAAGAAGACTGCCAGAAATCTCACTGCATAATTTATTTCGAATGCAAATGAGACCACCAACACCGCCACCAACATAGAAATGCATACACGTTTCCATGGGACCGCACCGCTTCCACATTCTATTATGTTGAGATTTTAAATTTATTAATAAACATTTGCGATGTAAACGAAGCACCTCCCCACATTTGTAAATTTGTGCGTACATGTAATTCGCAGGTATTAACAAGCTGTTCAAATGCGCCAGGAATTATTTTGTAAACACTTCCGTAACGTACAACACATAGTCCGTATCCGGGATGATATGATAAACGTTGCCTGCACGTATGTCTGTGTGTGCGGCAGGAATAACTACCCGAAATAAGCACAAAATTATGGTGACGTTTTGTTCACCTGTTTTTTGCGGATATGAAATTTTACCATCATACTGGCCTGACAGCCTTATTTGCAAACGCAACTCAACTTAAATGTTGAAAATGTTTTAATATGAGAAGCTAGGTGTACTGGTTTGTTTGTCAGGTTTGGTTAGGTACATGATGCACCAGCGCCGGTGTATTCTGAAACTTTTGAATTTCAATTCTCATTTATGTAGACAAATTTACTGCTTTAGTCTGAATATTATTTATTTTGTACTCTTTGAACGTTTTGTAAACTGGGAATGTAGTGTCAGCCATTGCAGTTTCAGTTATCTTCTGGGGATACACTGGGAAAATGTGAGGATGTATTTGGTTAATGATGAAAATACGTGGGACTTGTAAATTCTTTTTCGCCTCCATTGACGGACTGAAGGGAACTCTATTGCCGATTAGGTAGAAATCTTTCATACACAAGCTGAAGGAAGTTTGCATCAAAACGGAGGGACAGACGAACTTGGTTACATCACTCGTAAAACAGCGCTCGCCAACACACCGCCCGTGGGAAATTCAACACATCCCGATCTGAAAGCGAAGTAAGCATTCAACCCTCTTCAAATTTCACACATACAAACATTTTTGCTAAGACAAGACCTGTTGTGTACCTGTAGAGCACTCCTGCATTTAAATGTGAATAAATCTGTTGTATCTCATACCAGCGCTCGTTAGTGATCTGGTAGCGTAGGGCGGAAGAAAACAACAACAGCAAAAATGGTAAAAGTAAAGAAGCGACTTTGATCGAAACCCGCGCCGCAATGGCCGAAAAATGGCTCGTGATCTGAACGCATCGCAATATTCCATTCGGCAAATATTAAAAATGAGCTCGGGGTGAAGCCATTGAAATTTCAAAAAGTGAAAGAACTTACACCGCTACAGAAAGAAAATAGACTAAAAAGAGCTAAAGAGTTGCTTCGCTTGGCCGAAAGAGGTGAACTACCGAATTTGATTTTCTCCGATGAGAAAATTTTCGTTGTCCAGCAGTTTGTAAAAAAAAAAATGATCATGTTTACTTGCCAAAGAGGTCAGCTGAAAATTTGCACCTTCAGTTGGCCACCAGAACTCAAGCGCCGGCCATGGTGATGGTCGCTCTCCGCTCGTATTGATTGACCGTGGCATTAGAATAAATTCCGAATATTATATAATATTCGCGAAAATATCGTGGAGGGTGTATTAAAGCCTTGGGCGGGCAAACATTTTGGCCGCAGCCTTGGGGATTCCACCATCGCACTCAGCATGCGCCACCCAAGAATGGATACAAAATATAATTCCTCGCTTCATTTCCAGCGCACAATGGCCACCAAAATCTCCGAAAAGCAAAGGGTCGATCACTCCAAGCAATCGCTTCGCCGGAAATGGACCAAAATACCGCAGAGCAACATTCGGGAGCATATGATGGTTTCATTGGCCGTTTGAAGCCCGAAAATTCTTATTCTAAAATTTGATGTTGTTCCGACATTTTTTGCTTTCATTCAATAAAATTAAAAAAAAATGTAAAAATTATGTCGCTTGGCTTTGTTGCAGTTTTTTTATCTCACCCAGTATCTGCTACCTCAGGCACATATTGAGATTTTATAAAAATTATGATACATCCCATATATGATACATAGTGAAAGCAGTAACCAGTATACTCAAAACCTTACAAGTCGTAATATTTAAATCTTATTTATTTAGGTCCGACACGAAATTGACAGTAGTGGCCCATTCCTTCGGAGGGTCAACAATTTGAATAATCATAACAGAAGTCAAAATTTACTTGTGTTATCGAATATACGCTGTGGGTATACATCTGTCGGCAAAACCGACTTATACTGTTTTCTGCTAATTTTGACCTTTTTGGGAAAGAGATACTGGTAGGAGGGGACTGATGTTGTCAACGTGTAAGCCCAAATCAAATGTTATAATAAATGTGGAAGTTTTGGATCAAATCAGCTACTCCTAGAAAGATGAATGGATATCGACTCTAAATTTCCTCAGAAACTGTTTTAAAACCACAAATTTTCTCTCAGTGAATTGTTTTATTTATATTTTGGTATAATCAACAACAAAAATTATGATTAAAAAGTTTAGCAACTGTTGTTGATGTTGTTGTTGGTGCTGTTTATTTTGTCGTTTCGTTTTTCAAAACTGTTGGTATTTTCATCGTTACCAACACCAAAGACAAGTTAAGTTAAACAGCATAAAATTGCATTGCATTTTGTTATTCATGCCCAAACACCGGTTGGCTGTTTGTTCCATCGTTTACTTGGCTGGCTTAAATAAATTGTCATCCAGGTTGTTGTTTGTCTTCTGGGTTGTGGAGAATTTGCAAAACATAAATAAAACTTTTATAGTTTTATCTAATGGCAACTAACGATGGGCAACGAGGATCACACAAATTTTTATAACTATTTCCGCCATGTATTGAAACTTTCTGCAACATATCAAAAAATGCGATCGGAAGGATATTTTTCTTAGAGTCACAGGCTAGACTAAAGAATGGAAGTATTTTAGACGACTGGCTGTTCATAGTATTTCTTGGTTCCAATATAAAACAGCTAGAGACCACAATTCATTATTCATTTTGAAAAATTAGTCTACCCTCGTAAATTACATCAAGAATTTGACAGCAATCTCATCTCATACTTTTCCCCCAAAAGATATACATTAAGATACATTTGAGACAAAAGTAAGCAAAGTAAGAAGAAAAAGATGGCAGTTTCTTTCTTCTATATATTCTACTCTTCTCAAAGACACAACCACAAACAACAAGAAATCCTGCAGATTTTATTTCATTTCTGAAGTAGTTTAGTGGTTGTTATATTTATTTTGGCAGATGAAATGGTAAACAATTCAGGTCTAAGGACTTCTGGGGGCCAAATTGCTATTGCAACGAAAATCCACAATGAATTGCAGTCATAAAATGGCAAGGCAATATGACACATTAAAGGCGGAAAATAATTCTAAAAATATCTTGATTTGTGAGCCGGACAAATCGCAAATAGGATTCTTAAAAGTTCCAAGCGTGTATGTTGGGGAGATCCTTCAAATGGAAAAATAAGTTAGAAAATATGACGGCAACCTGAATTATAACCGGAAGTGTGTCCAACCTCAAAATATAAATTCAACGCTTACTAAATAAATTTACAGCTTATTTGATTTAGAATTCCGAACAAAACAGTGTGCTAAAGAAGTAAATAAGATAAGATGTATATAAAAAGTTATTTGAATTTTATATTCGAACGTGTTCCATTGTAAATTACAAACGTCAGTGAAATCAGTAAGACTGACATATTCCACAGTGGACAATGTTCAGCCACCTAGAACCCTATTCGAACTTTAAATTCCAAGTTTGAAACAGTTCCGTGGAAAATGTGGTTAAAATCGTCCCAATACAGAATATTGGGGTGTGCCATTATGGTACGGTCAAAATTAAAAAATTAAAAATCAGTAATTTCGGCCGGGCCGCACTTTGAATACCCTCTACAATTTGGAACGAATTTAAAAATTTTCAAAAAAATAAAATCCTTAAAAAATTCTGTTAATATTTTCAAAATACCGAATATAGCCGTGATATTGGGGTCTATACGACATGGACCTACATAGGCATTGTTTGTCATTAGAACTTGAAATAAACGGTGAATAATGTAGCTAGAATCATCAAAATATCGCATATAAGTAGGTACCGTTATATCGGAGCTGTTCTAAGACCTGGATCAGCATAGACAATTTTCTGTCACTACGAACTTCAAATACGACATCTCAAACAATTTCGGTGGGTTTTGTACCTAATCTCGTCAAAATACCGAATATAGGGAGATACTGATATATGGGGCCTATACGAAGACTTGGACCTGCATAGAAAATTTTCTGTCACAGACTGTAGTTCCCATTACGAACTTCAAATACCAAATAATGTCGCTAAAATCATCAAAATACCGAATATCAGGAGGTACCGTTATATGAGGGCTATATGAAAACATAGACCTACATGGCCCATTTACGAACTTAACCTGTATACTGAAAAAATAAACATGTGTGCAAAATTTTAGCCTTCTATCTCAATTCGTTCGAAAGATAGCGTGATTACAACAGACAGACAGACGGACATAGCTAAATCGACTTAGAATTTTACGCTGATCACTTTGTTGGATCTGACATGAGTATTTCGAGGAGTTACAAACGGAATGACAAAGTTAATATACCCTCCATAGTATGGTGGAGGGTATAAAAAACAAGTAAACAAGAACCTGACTGCTTCTCCACCATTTGGAGAGTAATTCATGTAAAAATATATCTGTAAACGCCGGAATTCCAGTATTCGAGGGTTATACGTCACTTCTGTTATTAGAAACATCCAATCCAAATTTGACTTATAAAGAAATTATACAGTATAAGCAGACGAACATATTACGGCATATATTTTAAGTAATTCCGTTGGAAAATGTGGCTTAAATCGTCAAAATACCGAATATCGGGAAATTCCTTTATATGGGGGCTATACGAAAACTTACCAAAGGTGTGGATCGATATAGTACAGTCGCTCTAAAACTAGTCTATAAATGAATTAAAGTATTAAAATATGCAAGGATTGAAGATGTTGACCCTTTTCGAGGGTCGGTGCTCGAAAGGGGTAAGGCGATACTGTCTATTCCCGAAGTACTACGTCAGAGAAAATCCACATTCAAACATCTTCAGGTTGGTCTATCATTTAACCATGAACCGTCTTACAAACGAACAGCGCTTACAAATCATTGAATTTCATTAAACAAATCCATACTCTGTTAAGCGCTTCTTTCAAGTTCTTCGAAGCTCATTTTTACTTACTGGATACGTAAAAAAGCAGAATGGTCCATTTAGGTGTGGATATCCGATAAAAGCATTGCAAAATTTGTCAATGCCTCTAGAAGAAGCCACTGTTTGGTGTGGTGACATTATTTGACCATACTTCTTCAAAGATACTGTATCTGCGCTAGGTGAACGCTACCGTATGATAGTATCCGATTTTTTTTTTTTTTTTTTTTTTTTGCCCAAAATGACTTGTTCGACATGAGTAACAATGGATTTATTGAGAGACAAGTTCGGAGTATATTTTATTTTATGTTCCTGTTTACTTCAGACTATTTTTTTTTTTGGTGATATGACAGTTACATACAACCAAACATAGAGACATACTAACAGACGCACAATATGACAAGTTTAGATTATTCCATAATTTTGTTCAATTAAGCGGAAGGGGATGAAGTAATTGAATGATGGGAATTTGATATAAGTTTCAAAAAAAGTATTAGGATGTGCAAAGTTTGGAACAATTTGAATTCATCCATCGAGCCATACAGATACAAGTATATTTATCTCGTATACGATAACAACGTTTTGGTATTCGATAAAAAAATTATAAGCATCTAAAAGGAAGAATATTTCCAAAGACCAATTTGTATATAATTCTGTAAATGTGTCTAAAATCAGCAAAATAACGAATATCGTAAGGCAGAGCTCTGTAGGGGTTACATGAAAATGTCGGTCTATAGAAATAATTTTCTATAAGGGAAGATGGTTCCTATTGTCAATACCAAATAACAGCTTTGCAATAATTTCATTGAAAAATATCGCTTAAATAATAAAAATGCCGTATGTAAGAAGATGCTGTTATATGTTGCTATACGAAATCTATATAGGAAATTTTCTATCACAGGAAATGGAACCTAATTCGAACTCCAAATACCAAATTCAAAATAATTCCGATAAAATATGTGGCTAAAATCATGAAGATACCTGGGAACAATTGTTATTGGAGGCAATACCCATTAAAAAATGTAAATACCAAATTCCGATAAAAAATGTTACACAAATCATCATAAATACCGAATATCTGTAGGTACAGTTATAAAAACTTGGACAGTTCTCCATAAGGACGTTGCCTATATACTTGTGTCCACTTTCTACAGAAATGTTAAAATGTGTGTGAGGTACCAGATATAGTCGATCGAAGTATTCCATTTTCAACTTTATCCAATACAGATACAAATATTGGTATGGGCAAAATTATATAAAAATCGAACATTTATATACAATTTTATACAAAATCATTAAATCCATATTCATTTCAGGTTTCTGGTTCAGAAAAATATTTAGATATAGCATGTTGAAAAGAATCGCTGACTTGTTTCGCAAGTTATGACAGAAATTGAAAATTGTGACCCTTTGTGAGGACCAGAAAACAGATATATATATCATCTTCACAACAGATCATTTGTTAACAAAAATGCTTATATATTTGATATTTGAAGAGAGTTGGATGCTTATTTCGCTTTCTTTGAGCATTTGGTTTTTCAAAATATGGTCCATTTTCGCACCTGACCTAGCATTGACGCAAATATTAGGATTTGTAAAAAAATCGAACTTTTGTGGGGGAGGTACCAGAAGGAGTGCACCGATATTGCCCATCTTCGAACTTGATCTAAGTTTAAGAATAATATTGTGATGTACCAAGTGTGGACCAAATCGAATAATTCCTTCGAGAGTTATCGTGCACACCAGCCAGCCAGACGGAAAGACATGGCTAGATCGACTAAAAATATCCAGAAGCGTATTTGGCCCAAAGAGACCTAGGGTTCGATTAGGCACGTTTTGCCGTATCAAATGATATATGTATACTCTATAACCATATGGCTGAGGGTATACAAACTAAGGACCTATGTATATCGAAGAAAATAAACCGAAGGAGAAACACCAATTTTAGGTGTTGTGGGTAATGCCACCTATCGTTGCACTAAGACAAAGACACACACTAAGAGCGACAAATGTAGTGGAAAATTTACCGCAAATTTGTTTTGTTGTAGGGTATCAAATGATCGGCCCGCCTGACGATAGACATTGCTTACTTGTTTCAATTATTTTATGTTTTACTGCTGTTTTACCCACTTTCCTCGTCGAAAAATGTTTCAAATTCATGAAAATAATCTCTCAAATATAATAGAAGTACGCCATCTATTATTGCGTTACGACAAAAGACACACATTAAGAGTGGCAACTTTAGTGGTGAATGTCTTTGACAAAATTTAACAATAAAATGCTGCCAAGTTTATGTGGAAAAAAGTTTGTTTCCATTATTTATGCGTTAAATAAATGGAAGCTTCAATTAATAGAATGCAATGTTCTTATTTCCAAACTGACGGAAAAGTCTTGTGTGTTTGTTAGTCGTAATTAAAATTGAAATGAAATTGCTGGACAAAATCTTACACCAAGTCAAGGAAAATTTTTTTCTCCAAAAAAGTTTCCTTGACTTGGTGTTTTTCTCCAAAAAAGTTTCTTTGACTTGGTGTATGATGATTTTGTCCAGCAAATTATTTCAATTTAATTTTAATTACGACAAACTCACAAGACTTCCGTCATTTTTGCGAAAGGAAATAAGAATATTGCATTCTATCAATACGGAATCACAGCAACATACTTGTTTCCTTAATTTATTAATGAACATGCTCTTAAGCTGACTTACCTGTTTATCCACTAAATTGTTTTTCTTACGTGCACATAGGAATCGTTTTTTGTGTAGACTTAAATAAACACTTTAAAATATATTCCCAATCACATTCTCATTTCCGCGTATTTCCGGTAAATTAAATCATACCCGACGAACCGACGTTAACACACCACGAATGTATTTTAATTTTACCACACACTGTCATCAACATTTTTTTCTTTGCAACATTCACTGAAACCCGAAAGCACAGCAAGAGCACGAACTCTCCACACGCAAAAAAAAAAAACAACAAAGCACTCACAACACACGAACTCACAAACAAGCAAATGGACAACAACTAATTCTCTTGGCATTGACAAAGAAATGTTTTATTTCATTAAACTACGAAGAAAAACACTTATATTAACCGAACACTTATTTAACATGAAGAATTATGTATGCTACACGCTTTTTTAAACACATTTTCTATAAATATTTGCTGATATTTCGCAATTTATTTTACCGAACAAAATTCACAACCGATCGCTCTTAGATTTCAATGTCAACTGAAGAAACACGAAGGACAAAAGAAACCGTGTTGCCAATGAGAGAAAGAAATTATGACAAAACGCGATTAAACGCATTGACCAAATGAAAAAAGGTTCGTGCAGTTGAAATTAAGGAGTGGAGCAATGTAACGCCCGAATATCATTCTTCAGTTCAACAATTTTTGTATAAATTTTAATAAAATTAAAACTTTTGGAAAAATAAAAAACAACACACACAACAAAAAACTAATTTTTTTCTAGTTTTCCAGAGATTCAAAGAAATGATGATTATTAGATGTTTAGCCATAATTCGGATAAAAATAGCTTTAGATGGGCAATATTAATTATTATTAGTTTAGTCAATTTTTATTTATTCAACCCGTCATGCGCCGGATTTTTTATAGAAAGCTTTTTTACTTTTTTGAAACTTTGCAAGAGATTTTAATAAGTAAATTTTTATTTAAAATGTATAGCATTCCTGGAATAGGGAAAAAACTCCGATGGGGGGATGGTTGGGTTAAGGGCAAACATTATTGTTATCATATGTAGCTTTATTATATATCTTAATACTAATCTCTTTCAGAATCCGAATTAGATACAAACTAGTTGATAGCATTGAATCCTGAAATAATTTAAGGACTTCTTTAGATAGCGGCTCACTAGATCAATGGTTGAGAGGTGTACTATGAAATAAACTTAATATTTTCGAATCCGAAGAAAAAACAAGTAAAAAAAGCACCTAAGTCCTGCCGGGTCGAACTTTGACTCCACCATTTTCAACAAACTTGAACAACTTTAAAAAAATCGTCAAAAAATAGGGTTTAAAGGAAAACCGTTATATGAGGGCTATACGAAGACGAGCACCTGCATACGCAATTTTTTGTCATAGGCTGCAGTACTCATTAGGAACTTTAAATACGTCATCTCTAAAAATAATGTCGCTTATACCATCAAAATACCGAACAAGTGAAAAAAAAACAACTAAGCTCGGCCGGGCTGAACTTTTTATACCCTCCACCTTTCGGAAGGAACTTGAAAATTTTCAAAAAAGAAAAAATACCGCCCAAAGGAAAATCTTTATATGGGGCTATACGAAGACATGGTGCTGGATAAGTAATTTTTGGCGTCATTCTGTTGAATAATGTCCCTAATATCATCAGAATACCGAGTAAAGGGAGGTACCGTTGTGTGGGGGTTATACTAAGACGTGGACCTGCATTGACAGTGTTCCGTCATAGGTTGTAGTACCCGTTGCGAACCTCAAATACAAAGTTTTACGCAATTCCGATGAATAATGTCGCAAAAATACTGGAAATACCGATTATCTCAGAGCGAAATTCTTGTGTGGACCATTCCATTGAAAAACGTGGCTAAAATCATTAAAATACCGAATATCGGGGGCACCATTGTATGGGGGCTATACGTTAACGAAATTGTGTAGAATTTCAGACAATTTAATTAAAATATGTGATTAAAATCATGAAAATACCGAATATCGGGAGGTACAGTTATATGGGGGATATACGATATCGTGGATCTATATAAAGCATAGATGCCCAATGTAGTAGTATTGGTGAGAGCGACGAAATAACACTGGAAGAAAAGATTTTTCTATTCATTTATATATATTTAATCACTATTCAATTTGCAGTTAAAAAGTAATGAATAAAATTTTTTCAAAAACTTGACACAATATATTTTTGACAAACGGCCCATCTGAAAATGGCCTTCCCTTTTTTATAATATATAAACTTATTAAGTTAGATAAACCCATTTTTAAATTCTCCTCCACCATATCTTCATCATTATCTCTATATTGATTTACCCATTCCTTCAACTTTTTTATAAAAAGTTTCTTATACATTTTAAATTGTTTTTCTTTTTCTTCCCCCTGCAAAAATTCATGTCTTTATGAACAGTTTTTTTAAATTATATTTCTTTTTTTTAATGTCTTATAACATATAATACATTGCATATCATCAAAAGCATTTTGTAGCATAAAATACTTTTCAAAAGACATCATTGACATATCGCAATAATTTTCAGTTTATGTGTTCACTAACGCCAGTCTCGATTACGATTAAATGTAAATATTACACAAAACTTCTGCCTGTGTAGCTTATCTCTCCCACTCATATTTCTGCTTTCTTATTGGTTGATTGGCGATCAAACAAAAGAGCGTAAGAATACGTGTGAGTTGAAATTGCTGAAATCAGCCACTACTGGGCATCTATGATATAAAGAATTCTTTGTCAAGCGCAAAAATACTCGCAAAAAAACAATGTGTAGAATTTCAGGCAATTCCATCGAAAAAAATCATCAAAATACCGAATATCGGGGGTACCGTTATATGGGGGCTATACGATATCGTGGATCGCTATAGCGCATCTTCGAACTTGATCTGCTAGGTTTTGGAAAGAGCCACCAATTATCATCAGTTCCCTTGTTTTTTGTCTGGAATATTATCCCCAGAAGTTTATTTTAAAATGAACTATAAATATATTTTTTCCACTTAAATCCTGCTAAAGATTATTTTAGAGAAGATCGCAATAGTAACAGATACTGTACATTTCGATATATGCTCGATTCAGGGTTATCGGACGAACCGGCTAACAGAGAAACGGACTAGTAGTATGAATCTTAGAATCGCAATATATCAGAAAAAAACTCTTATAAAAATGTGGACCCATTTTTATGTAGAATTAAAGATGCCCAACTTTTTGTGCTTAATATAAGTTTTAAAACAAAATTAATATTCTCAAAAAAAAAAAAAAAAAAAAAAAAAATAGAACAACTTAAAATGTTTACCTTTACACTCGTGGAATCGACGGAGACTTTTAGAACTTTATTTAAAACCAAAAATTTAGAATTTTGTTACTATGTGCACATTTTAAAATTAATAGAAGTCTAAGCTTGTGAACTTCACCTGCATAATCCGACGCATAAATTTTTAATGAGTTGAAGGACATAATTTCTCTTTTTAACTTTATGAATATCTTTAAAAGTGTCAATTTTGGTTGAGAGCAACATTTTAAATTCTTTCTTAAAGTTTTCAGCGTTTTTAGCTCTCCCGCAAGTCAATGTGTAATCTCATCCTAATTGGCAACATTGTTTCTTGTCATTCTTTATTTCCTTCAGTTGATACTTTTTTCTAACGATGATCGGTCGCGAATTGTGTCCGGGTGCAATAAAATGTTAAATATAAGCAAATTATGCATTACAAATTAAATAAAATGTGTGTCAAATATAAATGTGTTTATGCTCAACAAAATAGTTGTAAAATGCAAGTGTTTAGTTGTAATTTGTTTGGAAAAAGTGTTTTTATTTTGCAATTAATTGGTGCAAGTGTTGCTGTTGTCCCTTTTCATATGAGTTCGTGTGATGTGCGAGTTTGTCATTGCTTTGTTGTTTTTTTGCTGTCGGTGGAGAGTTCTTGTAGTGGTTTGTTAATCGGGTTTCGGTGAATAATGCAAAAAAATGTTGCCAACATGTTGTGGTGAATTGAAAAGCGTGTTGCGTTAAGAGCAATCGGTTCGTATTTCGTTAAATGTGTGTACGGAAACAAGTTGATATGAGAATAATAATTACGCCTCCGTTTGTTTTTTCTTGGTATATTAACTGTTGTATGCGAATGGGAATGTGGTAGCAGAAAAATACAATAAAGCGTTGATTTAAAAGGTAAGATTGGACTTAAAATATATTTGAATATATTTAATTTTTTTTTAAACAAAATAACATATTTTATATGTTTTCATGTAATTTTTTTCAACAGATTTTAGGTAGTGATTCTTTACATGCACCTATTAACATAAATATGGGAATTGACTTCCTGTCCTATTAAGGCTCGAGCAAAACTACTAAGCATAGAACCTAAGAATTTGGGTCACTGATAGTGTTATTTGGTTAGATAAGGCACTATAACAAAATTTTATAATTTGTAAATCTAAGAGCAAGATTTTTTAAACATTTATGGGGATGGATCTTATTGTTAAACACAAAATGCGAAGAATTTGTACTAAATGGTACCAACAACTTAGATCCCACAAAGTATACATGTATATTCTTGATCAGCATAAAATTCTATTCGATTTAGCGATGCCCACCGTATATCCGTCTGTGGAAATAACTCTAGCTTCCGAACGAAATGAAGTAGGTTGATAAAATTTTATTCAAATGTATATTATGTCTGCTGGACTTTTCGTATTGAAATTGGGTCATATAGGTCCACGTTTTGGTATAGCCCCCCATATAACGGTATTTTGATGATTTATCAACATTATTCACCGGAATTGTTTCAAAACTGGTATTTGAAGTTCCTAATGTATTCTACAGAAATTATCCGTGTAGGTCCACGCCTCCCGATATTCGGAGTTTTGATGGTTTTAGCGACATTATTCACCGGAATTGTTTCAAATTTGGTATTTGAAGTTCGTAATGGATCCTACGGCCTGAGCAGGTCCACGTCGTCGTATAGACCCTAATATAACGGCTACATTCGGTATTATTAAGATTTTAACAGAATTTATTTTTATTTTTTGAAAATTCCAAATTCGTTCCAATTTGTGGAGGGTATTCAATGTTCGGCCCGTCCGAACTTACAGCTTTTTTACTTGTTCAATTTTAACAGCTTATTTACTTGTTTAATTAAAACATCATTAATTTATTCAGATCCGTAATTTTGTTAAGTTTTCGAGCTATAAAATAAATTGAATATTTTTTTAAATTTGTAAAATTTTCAAAAATGTAGACAATTAAGATAATTATTCATTAATATACATTTTCGAATGTTCCAAATTTAGAGAAAGTGATCGACTCAAGTCGAATTTTATGAGAGTTCTGACTATTTAAAATTAGATCTCCTTGTGAGGGAGTTATCAAAATGAATAAACAGAATATTGTGTATTTTCCATGTGCAAAGTTTAGACCAAATTAAATACTGCCTTACACTTTTTATAAAATCGAAGGTTACTTTTAATCTTTAATCAGCTTTGTGCAATTTGACCACTAAATTTAAGTAAAGATGTGGAAGTTGGATAGTTTAACAATTTTTAACTTGTATCATTGGACGGCTCTTTTAAAATGGTTAAAAACAATATGATGTCCAAATATAACTTTTTTGTATATTTGAATTTCCTAAATAGGTAATTTTTCTCAAACACGCTTCAAATTATTCTCAACATCTCCAATTCATTTTTGCGTTTTTTCCGCCTACATTACATGTCACTGTGTTATTTCATCCCTATTGGCAACATTGTTTCTTGTCATTCTTTATTTCCTTCAGTTCATACTCTTTTCTAACGTTGATCGGTCGCGAATCGTATTCGGGTGCAATAAATTGTTAAATATAGGCAAATAATCCATTATAAATTAATAAAATGTGTGTCAAATATAAATGTGTTTATGCTCCACAAAATAGTTGTAAAATGCAAGTGTTTTCAGTTGTAATTTGTTAAAAAAAAGTGTTTCTATTTTGCAATTCATTGGGGCAAGTGTTGCTGTTGTACCTTTTCGTATGAGTTCGTGTGGTTTGCGAGTTGTCATTGTTTTTATTGTTTTTGCTGTCGGTAGAGTTCTTGTAGTGGTTAGAAAATCGGGTTTCGCTGAATATTGCAGAGAAATATTGCCAACATGTTGTGGTGAATTGAAAAGCGTATTGCATTAAGAGCATTCGGTTCGTGTTTCGGTTATTGTGATTTAAGTTTATGGGCAGCAAGTAGAAATGAAAAAAAGGGTTTTGTAAAAATCTGGCTTCCGTGTATATTATGTGAATAAGAGGGGAATAGCAGAAGAGAGATAATAATGCGTTGTATTGAATGGTAAATTTGTGTCTATAACATAAACTTAAATTTCATAACAAAATTATTTAGGTTCATTTTTGGCTGCATTTTGAACAGTCGATATAAAAAGGTAAGAAGTTACTGAAACGTTTCGAATATATTGTCAGCTCTCTTTGTGTACAATTTCGCCAAGAAAGATTATTTATTCTAATAAAAATTAAAATGTCTGGGAAGGTCCTCAGCACGAAAGGGGCAATCCATATTCTTAAGAAAAGTACAATAAAAACGTCTAATCAGTTTAACTAAACAAAAATATAATATTTTAAAAATGTATTATTATTATTATTATTAAGTATTCTTACAAGAAATCGGCATGCGACTGTTGGAACCTATCATAACCGACAATTGGCAAGTGGTGCCGACTACTGGCAAAACATTATTTTAATAAAACTACAATTTTATGAAATGTAATAGAAAGTTATTAAAACTTTATTTATTATTGCAAAAACTATAAAGAGTCGATCTGAATAAATTAACTGAATAACTTAACGAATCTGAATAATTAACTTTGTAATAATTAAAAAGTCCCACTCAGAATGGTAAACGATTGAAAACGCGAAAATTTTCGACTACTGGTACACTTACCCTACAACAAGTTAAAAAGACTTTAGAAGACAGATGTATACCCTCAGCCAATGTTCGATTATTTGAATCTATGTTGTCTTCTGTTATGATTATTCAAATGTTGGTTCTCTTTGGACAGAGTTTCCGAAGGACTCTTACATCACACCTTATAAGAGTTATAATTAGTCAAAATGTTAGCAATTTGTGGGGGAGGTGCTTGATAGAGTGGACCGATATTGTCCATTTTCCTGTCTGACCTAGTATTTGCAAAGTTGGATAAAAATTGAGTTATCCTTTCTCGTTCTGTGCAGTAAAATATTTTTTCTGAAAATTTCGACCTTTTGTGGTGGAGGTACCAAAGGGAGTGGATCGATATTGTTCATCTCCGAACTCGATTTAAGTTTGAAAATAATATAACCATGTAACAAGATTGGACCAAATTGAATACTCCATTCGAGAGTTATCGTGCGCTCCAGCCAGCCAGACGGACGGACGGACCG
The DNA here is from genome assembly GCF_030504385.1 of Musca domestica. Lineage (NCBI taxonomy): Eukaryota > Metazoa > Arthropoda > Insecta > Diptera > Muscidae > Musca > Musca domestica. Next base: position 1,076,955 of record NW_026712237.1, on the reverse strand, counting down.
ACATCGCTAGATCGACTTCAAATGTCCTGAAATGGATTTGGTCCAAGAGATCTAGGGTCCTGAAACCGTTATTTCGATGAGGCACGTTTTGGCCGTATCAATGATACAAACCTTCTGTATCCATATGGCTGAGGGTACAAAATATATATTAAAATGTTGATCTTTGCTTTCATGAAAACGATGAGTACTTTTAAGCCTTTCATTTAATGGTACTAATTTGTGCAATTTTACCACCAATATTTAATATAGTCTTTTCTATTTTGATTGTTTTATAATTTGGGGACCAGTTTTCATTTTTATCTATTTAAATTACCCACAGTATACAATTTTTCTCAAACACGCTTTAAATATTTTCAACTTCTCCAATTCTTGTTAGCGTTTTTTCGCCTACATTGCATGTTACTATGTTATTTATTCCTATTGGCAACATTGTTTCTCCTTATTCTTTATTTCCTTCAGTTGATTCTCTTTTCTAACGATGATCGGTCGCAAATTGTGTCCGGGTGCAATAAATTGTTAAATATAAGCAAATAATGCAATTTAAATTAAAGAAAATTAGTGACAAATTCGTGCTCCACAAAATAGTTGTAAAATTCAAGTGTTTTCAGTTGTAATTTGGCTATAAAAGTGTTTCTAATTTGCAATTCATTGGGACTTGTGTTGCTGTTGTCAGCTTTTCGTTTTAGTTCGTGTGATGTGCGATTGTAATTGCTTTGTTGTTTTGGCGTCGGTTGAGAGTTCTTGTAGTGGTTTGAAAATCGGGTTTCGGTGCATATTGCAAAGAAATGTTGTCACAGTTTGAGGTGAATTTAAAAAGCGGTTGTGTTCAAATCATTCGGTTCTTGCTTCGGTTAATACGATTTAAGTTTAAGGGAAGCAAGTAAAAAATGAGAATCTACTTTTGTGGAAGGCCGATTATTAAAATTACGCTCCCGTTTACGTCATTTTTTTTTTGTTTATTTTAATGGTGTTATGTGAATAACAGCGTGATAGCAGAAAGAATTTAATCTTTTGCTGATTTAAAACTAAGTTATGTTAATAACTTATTTAAAATTGAAATTATTTATTTCACAAGTTGTTATGCAATGTATCGAAGAGATTTAATCGAATGAATATTTTTATATATTTTTTTTTTTTTTATAAAAGGGAAAGATGATTCAGACTTAGGATCGTACAAGAAATGCGTTCCAAATAAAAAATAGCAAAAAATGAAAATTGGGTTTGAAACTTCAATCTAAAGGTATACCAAAAAGTTGTAATAAATTATTCAATAATATTATCGAATGATCAGTTAGATCTGGGACGATCGAATGGTACGAATGAATGTTTTTTGTGGTCATAATTTAGGAGATATGGGTGGTATCAAGACTCACTGATTAAACTTGACATGTTCGAACTAAACAATGAATTTACAAAGACCTAAAATGGTAAAGACTAGACAAAATGCATTCTGAGGAAATGGTTTGTGGCTATCCTACCTTGAATAACAGCTCATGACAGAAGCATGTTAAATAAAAACACACAATTATAGGAAAGAATGACCAAATAAAAGTTTGTATAATCCAAATATTGGTTTCAAAATTCTATTCCAGATATCTTCCCAAATAATTGCATACTGCCTGAGCGGGTTTAAATTGCTTAACATTGGTAACTATGTGTTAAGATATCATAACAACAGAGGTATTTTTCACAGGGTTGCCATATTTTGACTCTGTCTTGTCCCATCTTTATACTTCTATGTCTTTGGAATTTAAACAAAAAGGGCACAAAATTATTATATTACGAAACAGAACTTGAATTCTGATATTAGGAATGTAGATAGATCAGGTTGATTTTTTTATACCCCCCACCATACATAGTATGGAGGGTATATTTGAATTCCTCATTTCGTTTGTAACTCATCGAAATAATAATAATCAGCGTAAAATTCTAAGACGATTTTGCCCTGTCCGTTCGTCCGTCTCTTGTAAAAACGCAACAGTCAAACGATTAAGATAGAAAAAGGCAAGCAGGTCCAGTATTTTGATGATTTTAGCCAAATTTATCAATGGAATTGTCTGAAATTCCACACAGAAGTTCCTTATGAGTCCTTTACCCCCTGAAAGAGAATTGTCTATATAGGTCCACGATATCGTATATGCACCTACGACGGTACCGGTATTTTTAAGATTTGTATACGATATTCGGTATTTTAAGATTTTAACAGAATTTTTAATGGATTTTTTTTTTTTGAAAATTTCCTAATTCGTTCCAAATGGTGGAGGGGTATTCAAAGTTCATACCGGCCGAACTTACTGTTTCTTTACTTGTTATAATTCGTACTACAAAGGTAAAAAACCAGCAAGGAAAAGTAAAAGTCGAACCGATTCGTCCGTCCGTGGATTTCATCACAATCTGGTAATAAATGCTCCATGTTACAAACAAATGCACACAGACGTAATACCCTTACTACTGTGTGGTGTAGGGTATAATATTCGCGGTTTGAATGAAAATGTTAGTATTTTCATGCATGAGAAATTCCGCGTCGATTAGTCTATGATTGTAATTTGTATATGCGAGGGTCGGGCAACAAATAACAACCTGTAGAATGATTACGAATTAACATGAATTCAGCTCGTCGAGATAGGAAGGTCGATTTAATGACCTATTTTTCTATGACGATTTCAAAAATGAGCTCGTAAGGAAAGCTCCTATTCCTTGTTTTTTTTTCTTGTTTTTCAGATTTAAATTAATTTTTTTAATCAGGGAATGGTCCGAAGTATTATTGGCTTTATTAGAAAATGTTTCGAAGAGGAAAACTACGGGATATTTAGTAAACATGACCCGCGATCTCGAGACGAGAACTTCTTACCTCCAGTTTCTGAATAAGCTGAAGCTAATTTTCCTGGATCCGTTTCTAAAACAGTTCTCGCTACACCTTCTTCATTTCTTCACTCCTTTTTTACAAAAAAATATTTCATATATTCCCAAAATGAACGGGCTTACATTGCCTGGGACCTGTCATCCTTAAGTGAAATCTTCACATAATATCTGTTTCAAAAAATCTTTATTGCATCGTCGTTATCTGTGTCTGCTAGTCCAGAAAGCAATTTTTTAAAGAATACAACTCTGAACTTACATTTGTTGAAAAAATTTGTGGTTGTGGCCTGTTTGCATCTTTTGGAAGCTCTGCTTGCTTATATAATTATTATTTTATGCGTCCAATTAATTAAACATATAAAGTATACAAACACACAATGCTTATAAAAAAATATTTTTCACAACATTTTTTATTTCTATTTTGAACAATAAAATTTGTTTGATGTCGATAAAATAGCCAACTTTGTTATTTTCGTATTCAATGTCATATTTTCGGGTGGAAACCTTACAGAATATCGGGAGGTACCACAATATGGGGTCTATGCCAAATAATGGACCTGATGGAAAATTCCACGTAATGAAAACGTGAAATATTAAGTTTCAACTCATTTGGCTCGAAACCAACATACAAATAAATTTCAGATCCCAATAAAAATTGGACCCTATCTTGATTTTAAGACACGTGCTTTGTGGGACTTGCGACAAATATTTTGAGTAGTAAATTACAAATTTCCTTTATGGTGAACTCTGGAAAAATGATCGCAGTTTTAAGAAATCCTCCCGCGATTTCGCAAATTCAGATGTTATCATTCAATAATATTTACATATATACATTCATGCATAGAAAACCCAAAAACAAAGTCACCTCTACTCTACGAAAAACAGAATTAATTTTCCTTTCAAACAATTGTTTTCCTTTATTTATTTATTTATACGTCATTCCTTCACACTTAGTGGCCAACATCTTCGTGCAAAAATTATAAAAAGTAATGCGGCGGCACACACACCCTGGATCATTCTTAAAACCTAAGTTAAATGAGAAATGCATGTGGTATGTGAATTGGATTGGGCATCATCATTATTGCGACAAGAAGCTTTGTGAGTAAAAAATCAAATTTATATAAAACGTTGTAAATAAAATCATAACTATGAAGCATCATTTCTTCTTTGCATCCTTAAGGCCAGCGCCGGCATTGAATTTGAAGAAAATAATATCACCATCTTCCACTGTGTAGTTACGTCCCTGTTGACGATATTTACCAGCCGCTTTGCAGGCAGCTTCAGAGCCTTCCTCCTTGAAATCCTTGTAGTGCATAACTTCAGCCATAATGAAACCCTTTTCGAAGTCGGTATGGATGCGGCCGGCAGCTTGGGGAGCTTTTGTGCCCTTCTGGATGGTCCAGGCTTTGACTTCATCGGCACCCGCCGTAAAGAAGTATTCCAATTGCAAAGCCTTGTAACCGGTTACAATGATCTTATCCAATTGACTTTTGCATTTGGTTTCGTTTTCATATTCAATGCGCTCGAGATCATCTTTTTCGGCCAGGGCTTGTTCGAAAGCACCCGAGAAGGGGATCATGACAGCGCCGGGATCATTTTTATCCACCCATTCCTTGATTTTGGGCAACCACTTGTTCTTCTTGCGAATGAAGTCCTTGTCGGACAAGTTGATCAAATAGATGCATGGTTTCGATGTCAAGAACAAGTATTTGTTTAGGATTTCAATCTGCAACAAATTAAAATATTATTATTTAGTTTGGAAAATGAGGCAACAAACAAGACTCACATCATGAGCATTCCAATCGGAGAAACGCAAATGTTTCTTCTCATCCACCAAAATACCCTTGATCTTCAACAAAGAGTCATATTCGGGCTTTAATTTCTTATCACCACCACGTGCGACAACCTTTTCCAATTTTTCCAAATACTGCATCAATTTCTCTTCGTCCTTCAGACGCAATTCTTCGGAAATAATTGCCAAATCACGCACGGGATCAACTTCACCCTCAACGTGTGTGACATCGGGATCCTCGAAGGCACGACACAAATGGAAAATGGCATCGCAAGCGTTGATGTGTGAGAGGAAAGCATTGCCCAAACCTTGACCCTCGGCAGCACCCTTAACCAAACCGGCAATATCGACAACATTTAAGTAGGCGGGAACTTTGCTGGCTGGCTTGTGATATTCACAGAGATAATCGAAGCGTTCATCGGGTACAGGGACTCTACGTAAATGGGAGAGAGAGAGAAAAATCGATATAAGGTTAATGCAAGGTAAATTGCTGTTGGTATGTTTATATCCCGCACCAGTTGGTGAAGGGTTTGATTAAACCAAAAGTTTGAAGCAACCTAAAATATTGGTCTATTTTATGCCTGTTGGGTTTCTGAAATAGTTTTTCCAGGTATTTCTGGATACGTCTCTGATTGGAGTCGATGTATTCCTTTTCTAATAACAACCAGTATGGAAAAGTCAAAAGTCAGGCGGGCCGATTATATGGTACCCTACACCACTATGTGTATTTAGTAGAGCTCCCGTAACAAAAAAAGTTTATATTGAGAATTTATGTGAAGTAGAGCATACAAATTATGAACCTTATTTGAATGCGTATCATGGTTTTAGAGTAGTCAGAAACTGGGAACTATAGCCAACTCTGAATCGATTTTCAACAAATTTGACGGAGGCTTTTGTACCTATACAGGGTAAGATGAAATAACTTCAGACTCCGACAGCTGTTAAAATTAATCCAGTTACAGCTCATTGTATTGTTTATAAGCGTACAAAAGCATTTTGGTGAGAATTCCAGAAAAAAGGTATTCGTGATGGGATGTGATGTGATTTATTTATATTTGGCTGGAAAACCACAAGTGGCTGTCGTTAGAGCTCTCCAGCATTTAAATGTGAAAATCTTTTGATAGCGTAGTCCGACGTCAAGGAAGTGGACGGAAGAAAAATCAGCAGAAATTGTTCGAAAAGTAAAGAAGCGAATTGATCGAAACCCGCGTCGCAGTGGCCGGAATATGACTCGTGAGCTGAACATATCGCAATATTCCATTCGGCAAATATTAAAAAATGAGCCAGGGGTAAAGCCATTGAAATTCCAAAAAGTGCAAGAACTTGCACCGCTACAGAAAGAAAACAGACTAAAAAGAGCTAAAGAGTTGCTTCGCTTGGCCGAAAGCGATGAACTGCCGTATTTGTTTTCTCCGATGAGAAAACATTCGTTGTCCAGCAGACAAAATGATCCTGTTCACGCGCCACCCAAGAATGGTTACAAAATGAGGTTCCTCGCTTCATTTCCAGCGCATAATGGCCACCAAAATCTCCGGATACCAATCCGTTGGACTATTGTGTCTACATTATTTTGGAAAGCAAGGTAGGCACTAAAAAATACCAAAGTGTCGATCACCTCAAGCAAGCGCTTCGTCGGGAATGGACCAAAATAACGCAGAGCAACATTCAAGCAGCATGTGACGGTTTCATTGGTCGTTTGAAGGCTATAATTCGTGCCAAAGGTGACTAATTCGAACAAATCTAAACTTATTCTAAAATTTGATGCAATTTTCGACATTTTTGCTTTCATTCAATAAAATTTAAATAAAAAAAATGTTAAAATTATGGCGTTTGACTTTGTTGCAGTTTTTTTCTCACCCGTAAATGGGAGCTATAGATATATCTGCACCTATTTTCGCCTAAATTTGAAGTACTTTCTTCTAGGCCGAATTCCGTCGGAAGTGCCAAAATTTACGCATTTGGATGATATGGGAGCTGTATCCAAATCTGAACTGGTCTTGATAAAATTGGCAGAGGTATTTCTGGGGTGCATCTGATATCTACTACCAAATATTATTGTTGTGGAGTGATTGTTACGAATGTGAGGGACTTAAACACGAAATCGAATGAAATATATACATGGGAGCTATATCTATATTTCAACCAATTCTCCCAATTTCAATACGGTTCGTCCTTGGGACAAACAAATGACTTATCTGGATTGGGCAATAAATGTAACCTGTACTTTGTTTTAAAAAAAAAATGTGATTCTATGCAGATCATTAAAAGGACCTACGGATCTATCTTGTTTCCTTTTGCCTGTTACCATCAGTCATGACTATGACAGGTAATCGTGGTCCAATTGTAAATTGTGAACTTCTGCTCATTTAGGACTAAACTATGAAAAAATCCTAAAATGTGGTTCGATTTGGTTTTAAATAACCAGCAATGCATTGTAAATTTAGTTAATTTCCTTATTTCAGGCAAAACGGTTATTCCTTCCCTTTACAATAATACACACACAATTTACAGCTCTTCCACGAAGTGAAGGCGGCTCAGTAAATTGTTATAAATAATTTCCATATCTATTTTTATGGTCTCCACCTTATCCGTCCTAAAAGACATTAAAACCAAAAAGGAAATCAGTCATGGCATCAAAATGATAGTAATTTTACTAAAGTATAAAAAATTGCTGATTGCCCTGGCAACGGATGACTGCGGCAGGCGGCTGGCTGGCTGACTGACTTACTATGAACCAGCAGCAAAAAAATTCCGATAAACTCTTGAAAATAACCATCTAAACGTTTAATAATAAGCTGCCGTTGGCCACTGTAACAAAGGCGTGGTTCCAACAATGTTCGTTCAATAGGTTTGCCGTTCGTCCGCTGGCTTCACCATCATCCACAATATATATTTAAAATTTATTTTCTATATATGTAGCAGCAGAAAGGCAGTTTTGGATTTGGGAACACTCTGAAGCATGACTTGGAGAAGAAAATAAAAACCTAACGCGAAATTCATTTTAAAATGTATGCAAATTATTATTGAACCAGCATTTAAATTGATTGACTTCATTTTCTTGGCAAAGTTTATGTTTTTTATTATTTTTCTCCTGCAAATCTTTGTGGCTGCGTAAAATGGCCAGGTCGGTAGAAGTTATGTTCTTGTTGGTGGGGCCATTGCTGGCAACAGTTTAATGTTGTTTGGTTGGTTGGCTGACCGTGTTGATGATGGGTATGGCCGCTGCCATGACTAAAGGCATTTTCTACTCAAACGGATTTTTGTTTTTGTGCTGGCATTGTTTTTTGTATTTTTTCCATTGTGATTGCACAAAATTATAGAAAATTGCAATGATTTCATATTTGAGATCATTTCGTTAGGCTATGACCAGCAAAATTGGCAGGGAAAAGCAGAACAACAATAACAAACTAAAGGAAGTTTTTATTTCATGGAAATTAACTGTTTTCATTGTGGAATTTGAGATTTTTAGCTAAAGGTGGTAACTTAAAGGATTTAATTAGTATTTAATTATAGAAAAATTGTGCTACGTTTTATAATACGTCACTTTTCGATTATTCTAGCAGTGTCCCTGTTCCGTCTTTAAGGATTGTATTGCGTTATATTTGCAAAATTTAAATTCATTTATGATCCCACTAAATGTATTTAAATCTAATGCGTCTCTTTTCGGGAGAACTGGTTGGTACAAAACATTGCGATATCCTTCCTTAGGTAGTCCAAGTGTTATGTCTGAAAATATTTTTTATACCATCCACCACAGTATATTAAGTTTGTCATTCCGCTTGTAACACCTCGAAATATACATTTATTATATATACTCTTGATCAGCATAAAATTCTATGTCGATTTAGCGATGTCCGTCTGTGGAAGTCACTCCAGCTTCCAAACAAATGAAGTAGGTTGATAAATTTTACTCAAATGTATATTATGTCTGCAGGACATTTCGTATTAAAAATGGGCCATGTAGGTCCACGTCTTGTTATAGCCTCATATAACAGTATCTCCCGATATTCGGTATTTTTGGGATTTTAGCGACATTATTCCCCGGAATTGTATTTAATTTCATATTTGAAGTTCGTAAAGGATACTAGAGCCTAAGACAGAAAATTGTCTATTCAGGTCCACGTTTGGTATAGCCTCCATATAATGGTACCTCCTTATATTCGGTATTTTGATGATTTTAGCTACATTATTCTCCGATTTTTTCAAGTTTCGCATTTGAATATTATGACAAAAGTTGCCTATGCAGGTCCACGTCGTTGTATAAACCCTAATATAACGGCTACATTCGGAATTTTTAAGATTTTAACAGAATTTTTTAAACGGATTTTATTTTTTGAAAATAGCCAAATTCGTTCCAAATGGTGGAGGGTATTCAATTTTCAATCCAGCCGAACTTACAGGTTTTTTGCTTGTTTTTAATTCTTTTGGCAAGAGATTTTTAAAAAATTAAAGCAAATAACCGAATTTAACCTAGAAGAGGGTTTGCCAATATTAAAAAGAATGGGTTCAGAAAAATAGTCAGCCAATCGGATTTTAATCAACCTGAAAGTCCAAATAGAATACATTCTAGCCATAAAATTGCAAAGTGTTTGAAAATTTGTGTACTTTGTGTAACTTTGTAAAATCGGCCCAAAAAGAATAGATTTTACAATGAACTAATGACCGAATTCAGCCTAGAAGTATGTTTGTCAAACATGGTAAAAATAGCAATCATATAACCATTTCATCCGATTTTATATTCAAGTCCCTTAAAACCGCAACAAACGTTCCATGACACAAGATGTCAAATACGGCCTGGAAATACGTTGGCAAATTTATTTAAAATGAGTTCAGAATTAATTTATGTAAATGGTGTAACACCTTGGTACGTTTGTCGTATCAAGGTCCAAGTTCCGACTAGAATTAAATCTGGCCACTTTGAAAACAAATCGATAAAATAACCTACATCTCCCACATAAATATGTCACGTCGGATATCAATGACATTAGGTAATTTGCAAGTTTTGACTACATCTCGCAAGAAAATGACATGGGATTATGAATAAATAGTACCACTCTGCACAAAAAAGGAATATCTTGAAAATTGGCATTTTTTGTTCACAAAAGGGAAAGAATTGTCTTTATAGGTCAATGCCGGATGGTACAGCTGAAATGTTGCAGATATTTTTTGTCCAAAAGTTTGTAACACGTCGAATGAATGGTCCTAGGACCGCACATCAGTGTACCGATCAACATGTCGACGAACTGAGTCGACCCAGGTGTGTCCGTCTACCATGTTCATAAGTAATACAATTACAGGTCGTTATTTTAGTCCGATATTTTGGAGGAAATAGCAAAATATAATCTTTTGCGACTCTTACAGTTAACAATTTTAGACCAATCGAGGAATTTTGATTTATTTAAAACGGAGCATAAATTGACATAAAATTTATGGTTTATTTTACCCGCTAAATATTGTCCGCTAACCATCCAAATTGGTAGATTTCTGGCCAGCCCTAAAATATATTCCATGCTAAATTCCTCGTCGATTGATTCCATTACCAATTAAAAACAAGTAAGCGAAGGCTGTAGCCGTGCGGGACCGATCATGTGATACCCTACTACACTACTATAAGTTGGAAGCCCCTTGTGTCCAAATCCATTTTGAATAATGTCATAGAGCCCTGCCCAATTTTTTTTCTGTCCCTAACCCTACCCATTGTAAAACTCCGCGGGATTGTGGGCTCCAGAGCAACTGCAAAATCGAGATATTGTTCTGCTTTGGTCCATTTTAGGGGTTTAATCCTAAATATTTTGCGATCATCTCCAAAACAACTTGGTTCTATAATGACCCAAACCCCACCTTCATTTATCAATTTCGTGAAAATCGAGCCACGATTGTGACCTGTAGAGTTATTACAAATTAACATGGACAGACGGACGGACATACATAGATCGACTCAGCTCCATCCATATATCTTTAAGTATTTGTTCATCGCAGTCCAGTTAAGAGATACAGAAAGTTTACGCAAATTATAGTGCTGTAGGGTATCATACAGTCGGGCCGGACCGATACAGCTTTTCCTTTTTTTAATTTCCTGTTGTGTTAACAAAGCATTGCAATTTAAAGTGCTACATATTCTTGACCATAATCCTTTCTGTAGCACAAAGTATTACATTTTCAAAAGGATAACACTGAAAATTCAATACCATATGCTTCTTGACGTCATTTTAGACCCGTCCAAATCTCCTTTCGTAGCCAAACTATTATGACTCATTTTAAACCATACAAAAACCGAAGTATTGAAATATTAATTCTGTTATTAGTTGTCATTAAAATTGGATACTTATTCTCATTGGGATCGATGGTACAGAAAGGGAAATTTTCCGCTGGAGCAGCACTCTTGGTCAGAACATTGAAGAAAGTTGATTTACCAACATTGGGAACACCAACAATACCAATACGAAGATTGGTGCCAATGCGACCAATCAATGGTTTACGTTCGGGTTCTTCTTGCTTCTTGGGAGGCATGGTGGTGTCCTAGTCGTTGTTGTTTCGCGGTGACCTCTAAGCAGCACCTGAAAGAGAAGACACCAGAATATGATGTGAAATCATTCAACATCTCAGCAACAATCTTGATGATGAGAGCAACAACAAAACGCCCTGCACTTATATGTATCTCCTGAAGAGATATTTATAACAGCCAACGTTGTAGTGTTGTTGGTTGATTGGTTGCTGGCAGACAGACGACGTTTTCATTGCTGGTGTCCACAAAGACACATAACCTCACTTTTCTTCGTGATTTTCTCAAACTTACCAATGCTGGGGCGATAGGACTTTACTTAACAATAGCTGCAATAATTTTACAACAAAAAATAATGATTTATTAACAAATTAACACTCTTTACATTAGATTATTTACTTTTAAACTAAATGAAAAACCCGGCAGCAAATCACTTGCTGGCAGATTATTCGCGTGTTAACGAAGAAGAGAGAGAGAACGTCAAACTCATCGACTATCAAAATAAAACAACAGGCAACAGTGATGTTTGGGAATGAGAGTGGAATGAAGGAGTGTAAATGCTAAGACAGACAGAATTCAACGTTGCCATGTGGGGAATTTTCCCAAACTGGGGATATGGGTTTGGTTCGAAAACAAAGAAAAAA